>NC_092227.1:44652415-44667415 GCF_036320965.1 Panulirus ornatus
CTAATCGGTGGAACTTTTAGAAAGTTCAAGAAATGGGATACCATGAGAGTAGAACTCTCTCCCCGTACTGTACAAATTGGTAATCACGCTCACACTCAGACACACTGGCTCCGTGTTGTAATGATTAGCGTTGCTGACCATGAATCCTCACGGGCCTGTCTGGGGTAGGGCCTCCATGGGTTCGAATCCTGGGCGTGGTATCGGACCCTGCCCAATTCTAGTGTTTATCCGCCTCTCGGGGATGGTCGATCTTTGGGAACCTAGCTATGACAGGGGTGTCCCTGTGTGTATACACATACGTAAGAGTAAGGACATGGAACATCTGTGCAAGAGACGGGGTAACGCGAGTGTAAAACACCCTCCCCATGCACACCAGATAGTATTCTCTCTCTCTCTCTCTCTCTCTCTCTCTCTCTCTCTCTCTCTCTCTCTCTCTCCTGGGTGTCGGGAGGGTTAGTGACGGTGGTGGAGTGAGCCAGTGCGTCACTGGCCCACTTAGCTATCTCTTCTTGCCTCACCCACACATGGCCTGCTGGCTTTGAGTCTCTCCGTCTCGCACACAGCATTTTGACATTACGTAACTCACACGACTCGTTCTTCACAAGCAATTATTTTCCTGCGGTGAGCGCTATGCGTTAGCCCAGCCTTTAGACAGACTGTCCTCGTAAGTACTTGTAAGTACTATCATTACGACCTACTTACTTTACCATCATACTGGCTTTTTCTCTGTTATACTTCCTCTGTCAGTCGGTTTTACCAGTGTACTTACATATTCAAGATCGTACTTACTCACTGACCCACTAACGTACCATTTTTATCATCCCGTTCACTTACTCAACCCATTTTGTACCCATTTTTTCTTCCCATTTTTCTTTTGCTACCTGCCGTTACGTTACTATTTTCCTATTTCTCCGTCTCCGTCATCTACTACTTTCCCTTCCCTTCCCCCACCTACTTACCTCCCCTCCCAGTTGCCACCTACCGCTTGCCCTCTCATTACCTACCCATTAACACCTGCCTACCTTTCCGTTGGCACCTGCTGACCTTCTTCCCATTTTCACCTATCCTCCCCATTCCTTCCCATTGCTACCCACCTACCTATCCTCCCTCTTCCACTTACCCATCTATCAACCTTCCCGTTACTACCTGCTTACCGTCCCATTCGATCTACCTACTCTCCCGTTACCTCCCCCTTTTTTCCGCTACGCCACCCCGCTGCCCTGGGGCTCGAACCCCTGTTTTCTCATTTTTCTCGTCAATGTTGATCGCGACGTAATCCAGGCTGGATTTATCATGAGCGAGTTAGGGATGTTGGGTCTCGCGGGCCAGGAATATATAGGGCATCATGACGAGGCTGGAGTCTCCCCTTCCCCTAATTTATCAGGTGAATTTCCTGATTACATCGTGCCATGAAGTGGATGGCCACGCTGATGTATTCACTGTAGTCCAGCACTACGAGGGAATGGAATAAATCGTGTGTTTATTCTGTTGTCATGCGTGTTAGGTTTATTATCATGCGTGTTAGTTTTATCGTCATGCGTGTTAGTTATATCGTGCGTGTTAGTTTTATTATCATGCGTGTTAGTTATATCGTGCGTGTTAGTTTTATCATCATGCGTGTTAGTTTTATCATCATGCGTGTTAGTTTTATCATCATGCGTGTTAGTTTTATCATCATGCGTGTTAGTTATATCATGCGTGTTAGTTTTATCATCATGCGTGTTAGTTATATCGAGCGTGTTAGTTTTATCATCAAGCGTGTTAGTTATATCATGCGTGTTAGTTTTATCATCATGCGTGTTAGTTATATCGTGCGTGTTAGTTTTATCATCATGCGTGTTAGTTTTATCATCATGCGTGTTAGTTATATCGTGCGTGTTAGTTTTCGCATCATGCGTGTTAGTTATATCGTGCGTGTTAGTTTTATCATCATGCGTGTTAGTTATATCTTCGTGTTAGTTTTATCATCATGCGTGTTAGTTATATCGTGCGGGTTCGTTTTATCGTCATGCGTGTTAGTTATATCGTGCGTGTTAGTTTTATCATCATGCGTGTTAGTTTTATCATCATGCGTGTTAGTTTTATCATCATGCGTGTTAGTTATATCGTGCGTGTTAGTTTTATCATCATGCGTGTTAGTTTTATCATCATGCGTGTTAGTTTTATCATCATGCGTGTTAGTTATATCGTGCGTGTTAGTTTTATCATCATGCGTGTTAGTTTTATCATCATGCGTGTTAGTTATATCGTGCGTGTTAGTTTTATCATCATGCGTGTTAGTTTTATCATCATGCGTGTTAGTTTTATCATCATGCGTGTTAGTTATATCGTGCGTGTTAGTTTTATCATCATGCGTGTTAGTTTTATCATCATGCGTGTTAGTTATATCGTGCGTGTTGGTTTTATCATCATGCGTGTTAGTTTTATCATGCGTGTTAGTTATATCATGCGCGTTAGTTTTATCATCATGCGTGTTAGTTATATCGTGCGTGTTAGTTTTATCATCATGCGTGTTAGTTTTATCATCATGCGTGTTAGTTATATCATGCGTGTTAGTTTTATCATCATGCGTGTTAGTTATATCGTGCGTGTTAGTTTTATCATCATGCGTGTTAGTTTTATCATCATGCGTGTTAGTTATATCATGCGTGTTAGTTTTATCATGCGTGTTAGTTTTATCATCATGCGTGTTAGTTATATCGTGCGTGTTAGTTTTATCATCATGCGTGTTAGTTTTATCATCATGCGTGTTAGTTATATCGTGCGTGTTAGTTTTATCATCATGCGTGTTAGTTTTATCATCATGCGTGTTAGTTATATCATGCGTGTTAGTTTTATCATCATGCGTGTTAGTTATATCGTGCGTGTTAGTTTTATCATCATGCGTGTTAGTTTTATCATCATGCGTGTTAGTTATATCATGCGTGTTAGTTTTATCATCATGCGTGTTAGTTATATCGTGCGTGTTAGTTTTATCATCATGCGTGTTAGTTTTATCATCATGCGTGTTAGTTTTATCATCATGCGTGTTAGTTTTATCATCATGCGTGTTAGTTATATCGTGCGTGTTAGTTTTATCATCATGCGTGTTAGTTTTATCATCATGCGTGTTAGTTTTATCATCATGCGTGTTAGTTATATCGTGCGTGTTAGTTTTATCATCATGCGTGTTAGTTTTATCATCATGCGTGTTAGTTATATCGTGCGTGTTAGTTTTATCATCATGCGTGTTAGTTATATCATGCGTGTTAGTTTTATCATCATGCGTGTTAGTTTTATCATCATGCGTGTTAGTTATATCATGCGTGTTAGTTTTATCATCATGCGTGTTAGTTATATCGTGCGTGTTAGTGTTATCCTCATGCGTGTTAGTTTTATCATCATGCGTGTTAGTTATATCATGCGTGTTAGTTTTATCATCATGCGTGTTAGTTTTATCATCATGCGTGTTAGTTATATCGTGCGTGTTAGTTTTATCATCATGCGTGTTAGTTTTATCATCATGCGTGTTAGTTATATCGTGCGTGTTAGTTTTATCATCATGCGTGTTAGTTTTATCATCATGCGTGTTAGTTATATCATGCGTGTTAGTTTTATCATGCGTGTTAGTTATATCGTGCGTGTTAGTTTTATCATCATGCGTGTTAGTTTTATCATCATGCGTGTTAGTTATATCATGCGTGTTAGTTTTATCATCATGCGTGTTAGTTATATCGTGCGTGTTAGTTTTATCATCATGCGTGTTAGTTTTATCATCATGCGTGTTAGTTTTATCATCATGCGTGTTAGTTTTATCATCATGCGTGTTAGTTATATCGTGCGTGTTAGTTTTATCATCATGCGTGTTAGTTTTATCATCATGCGTGTTAGTTTTATCATCATGCGTGTTAGTTTTATCGTCATGCGTGTTAGTTTTATGCGTCTTGTTGCTCTTCATAGACGACGGTGTGAAGTTTGCAGCAATGTTTCCTTCTTTTTCTGAAGTGATGGAAAATGTACGTGTTTGCGCTGGTGGTGAAGTTAATAACGTGAGGCACTTTTCATACCTCAGTGTATTTTTTTCTTACGAAGGAAAGAGAGAGAGTCTTAATTATTTCAATTGTTTGAGGTTTCATTATTTTGTATTAATATGATTCTGCAAAAGAGGCTGTTCTGTTTTTCCTGACGCTACTTGGCTGACGTGGGAAAAGCAACTACATATTTTTGTTAATATTATTATTATTATTATTATTATTATTATTATTATTATTATTATTATTATTATCATTATTATTATCATCATTATCATTATCATTATTTTTGATACTATTATTATTATCATCATTATCATTATCATTATTTTTATTATTATTATTTCATTTTGCTTGTAGCGGATTCTGGCCTGATGTATTTTTTTTTTCAGATTTATGTTTTTCTTTTTTAATATAAGCCATCATGAATCTTTACCACTGAATGTTCGTGGATCTCCTCATATAATTATTTCCCGTTTTTCAAGTTAAACTGAAACTCATGTTTGTATTATCCTAAAACAACACTAGTTATATGGGAAGTGAGTCAGTTGTTGTTCGCTGATGATACAGCGCTGGTGGCTGATTCATGTGAGAAACTGCAGAAGCTGGTGACTGAGTTTGGAAAAGTGTGTGGAAGAAGAAAGTTAAGAGTAAATGTGAATAAGAGCAAGGTTATTAGGTACAGTAGGGTTGAGGGTCAAGTCAATTGGGAGGTGAGTTTGAATGGAGAAAAACTGGAGGAAGTGAAGTGTTTTAGATATCTGGGAGTGGATCTGGCAGCGGATGGAACCATGGAAGCGGAAGTGGATCATAGGGTGGGGGAGGGGGCAAAAATCCTGGGGGCCTTGAAGAATGTGTGGAAGTCGAGAACATTATCTCGGAAAGCAAAAATGGGTATGTTTGAAGGAATAGTGGTTCCAACAATGTTGTATAGTTGCGAGGCGTGGGCTATGGATAGAGTTGTGCGCAGGAGGATGGATGTGCTGGAAATGAGGTGTTTGAGGACAATTTGTGGTGTGAGGTGGTTTGATCGAGTGAGTAACGTAAGGGTACGAGAGATGTGTGGAAATAAAAAGAGCGTGGTTGAGAGAGCAGAAGAGGGTGTTTTGAAGTGGTTTGGGCACATGGAGAGGATGAGTGAGGAAAGATTGACCAAGACGATATATGTGTCGGAGGTGGAGGGAACAAGGAGAAGAGGGAGACCAAATTGGAGGTGGAAAGATGGAGTGAAAAAGATTTTGTGTGATCGGGGCCTGAACATGCAGGAGGGTGAAAGGAGGGCAAGGAATAGAGTGAATTGGAGCGATGTGGTATACCGGGGTTGACGTGCTGTCAGTGGATTGAAGCAAGGCATGTGAAGCGTCTGGGGTAAACCATGGAAAGCTGTGTAGGTATGTATATTTGCGTGTGTGGACGTATGTATATACATGTGTATGGGGGGGGGGTTGGGCCATTTCTTTCGTCTGTTTCCTTGCGCTACCTCGCAAACGCGGGAGACAGCGACAAAGTATAATAAAAAAGATATAATATATATATATATATATATATATATATATATATATATATATATATATATATATATATATATATGTATATATATATATATATATATATATATGTATATATATAGCACACAACTGAGTCATCTTTCTTTGTAGATTATATTTCCTCAGTTCCATTGCATCTGAAAAGTTCTGATCCTGTTTACAGTGGCGTGCTTGAAAATCCCACTTATGACTAAATCATCTCTTTCCAACCCCTTTCGAATTAAAGTTTCCAAGTTTACAAGACTGAATCCCACGTCTCCAGACATGTCTGCCGGTTCAGCACCACCTGACTTTGAATTTCACCAGTTAGAAAGTTAAATCCATCCATGGTAAAATGTTAAGCTTTTTCCTCGTCTACTTTAAAGGTAAACCCCCATCGCCAGTTAGAAAGACAAAACGAACGTTTCATTACTTTTTTTTCTTACTCCCAGTACGTAACAGTATTTCTCCCCAGCACGACACTTTCCACTGTCTTAACTCCCCAGCACGACACCTTCCATTGTCTTCTCTCCCCAGCACGAGACCTTCCATTATCTTCTCTCCCCAGCACGAGACCTTCCATTATCTTCTCTCCCCAGCACGACACCTTTCATTATCTTCTCTCCCCAGCACGACACCTGCCGCCCCGGATCTCCCATACCTTCTCCCCTCCAGTCTTGTTTGATTGACTCCCCGTTGACGGGCCTGAGTGACGACAGCTGTCGTTCTACACCTCCAAGACCAAGCTTCTAAATGGGAAAGGCTCAGTGGGAGACACCTCTCTCTCTGTCTCTCTCTCTCTCTCTCTCTCTCTCTCTCTCTCTCTCTCTCTCTCTCTCTCTCTCTCTCTCTCTCTCTCTCTCTCTCTCTCTCTCTCTCGCTCTCTCTCTCTCTCTCTCTCTCTCTCTCTCTCTCTCTCTCTCTCTCTCTCTCTCTCTCTCTCTCTCTCTCTCTCTCTCTCTCCGGAATCCCCCCACAAAGCCGTGAGATACAAATGGATGTTGGGAGGTAATGGGTGAGAGGCATTGTGGTAGGAGATGAATAATGAGGGATGAATGTTGCGTGTGGAGGGAGGGATAGGGAGGGGATATAAAGTGAGAAATACGCAGTGAATGATGAATAAGAAGGGATAAACGAATCATGAAGACGAATGACCAGTGATGAATGGGGGAAAAGTTTCATTATGAGGAAGAAATGAGGAGAGGAACGCAGCGGAGAAGAGAATTTTAAGTTAATTTAAGAGGTAAATGATGAGTGACGTGCAATGAGGAATGTATGAGGTGGATGATGAAATTATTGGTCGGATGGGAGTGATGTGTGGCCGATTATATAGCGTACCAGTGAGTAAAGATGGTGGAAGGTGAGCGATCCAAAGATAGATGGTGACCGATAGATAGTGAGGTGCGTGTGGTGGGAGTCTAATCTCAGGTGCAGATGATGACAGAAATGTCATGTCTAAGAATAGTGTAAAATCCTGTGGGGATGATTTCGTGTCATCCCTGTAACCTGCGTCTTTGTAATGAAACTGCCACTGCCTGGCTTGTTAAACGGCACAGTTATCCCTGTGAATCACTCCCTTTATTGTGGTGAGAGGTTAATAGCTGTTAAGAGCTGTTGTAATGGAAGCATTGGGATCTACTGACGGCATGACCGAGTGGTTTGGAATCTAGACTTAGGAGGGCATCAGGCTACGTCTTGAAACTGTGATCAACTTTGTCAAACTGGTTGGGTTATTATTTCCTATGGGTGAGGTGGAATGATTGAACTGTATTGCTCAACTCTGGTAGAACAGGATGGATAGACATAGCTTGTTGTGTGAGATAACAACAACTGGTCTGAAATAATGTTATGTATATCTCGCGGTAGCCATCCATGTGAGCACATGTTGAGGGACTTGTGGACATTGGAGTTACTTGGTGACTGTCACGTCTTGTTAGCTTTGCCCTGATGTCTTGCTGTGTGGTTAGGTCTCTGAGGACGGCGGTATAGCCTTGGGTTTGGATGTGCATGTCCTCAGACCTGACCCATAATGATCAGGTCAAAGGCCAAAAGTCGTGATCAAGAGGCTGAGGGTCTAACACACACACACACACACACACACACACACACACACACACACACACCAGTATTAGTTCTGCCTTAACGAGTTTTCGTGATAACAAATCTACTAGTAGGTCAAAGGTTACATCGTAAATCGGAGGCTGTCGATCATGGATGGTAGGTCGGAGATGACTTCATTTTTAAGTCGACGTGTGTGTGTGTGTGTGTGCAATATGGATCGTAATTACTGGCCTTTGCTGGCATTTAACTCCCAGTTGATCTGTGGCAGTGCATTATAGATATATAGATACAGCTGTTATACTCACGTACTTAGATACAGCTGTGATAATAGCGTACGTATAGATATAGCTATGATAGTAGCGTACGTATGAATATAGCTGTGATAGTAGCGTACATATATAGATATTGCATAATGACTCACAGTAATTGAGAATATTCCTAATTAATGGTTACTCTCTTCTGGAAAGGATACGACCCTTGCTCACGACGGTACGACCCTTGATCACGACGGTACGACCCTTGATCACGACGGTACGACCCTTGATCACGATGGATACGACCCTTGATCACGACGGATACGACCCTTGATCACGACGGTACGATCCTTTAATGCAACTATACTACATTTTGAGCACGACGCGACACTATGACGTTACGACCCTTGAATAGATACGACGACACGACACTTGAAGCACGACTCGACGGCATGATGACCCTCTCATATGACGATGACCTGTCGTCTGTCCTTGACTTCAGCTTACGAGCCGCGTCAAAGATTACGTTAAGATACCTCAGGGTCGCACCAACGTACACCCAGGGTCGCACCGTCGTGCCCTAGGGGTCGCACCGTCGTGCCCCAAGGGTCGCACCGTCGTGCCCCAGGGGTCGCACCGTCGTGCACCAGGGGCCGCACCGTCGTGCCCCAGGGGTCGCACCGTCGTGCCCCAGGGGCCGCACCGTCGTGCCCCAGGGGTCGCACCGTCGTGTACCAGTGGTCGCACCGTCGTGCACCAGGGGTCGCACCGTCGTGCACCAGGGGTCGCACCGTCGTGTAACAGTGGTCGCACCATCGTGCACCAGGGGTCGAACCGTCGTGCACCAGGGGTCGCACCGTCGTGTAACAGTGGTCGCACCGTCGTGTAACAGTGGTCGCACCATCGTGCACCAGGGGTCGCACCGTCGTGCACCAGGGGTCGCATCGTCGTGCCCCAAGGGTCGCACCATCGTGCACCAGGGGTCGCACTGTCGTGCACCAGGGGTCGCACCGTCGTGTAACAGTGGTCGCACCGTCGTGCCCCAGGGGTCGCACCGTCGTGCCCCAGGGGTCGCACCGTCGTGCATCAGGGATCGGACGATTGTGCCTCAGGGGTTGCACCGTCGTGCCCCAGGGGTCGCACCGACGCGTCGTGCTGAACTGAGTTAGGTTTCGCTTCTTACAAGATTTAAACAGAGTTGGATACGCTTGGCCTCTCCTCCTGTGTCACCCAACGATGGCCAGAATATATGGATAAAGGAATGAATGAATAAGTGAGGTGCGATGAAGTAAATATATAATTTGGTTATTAAAATCGAAAA
The DNA here is from genome assembly GCF_036320965.1 of Panulirus ornatus. Taxonomy (NCBI): domain Eukaryota; kingdom Metazoa; phylum Arthropoda; class Malacostraca; order Decapoda; family Palinuridae; genus Panulirus; species Panulirus ornatus. The sequence goes on from NC_092227.1 coordinate 44,661,588, forward strand.
GTGAAATACTACGTGATTGCTTGAAGTCTTTCATATTCGAAAGTATTTGTATCGTATGATTTATACAATTATGTTTCATGAAATTATTATTATTATTGTTATTATTATTATTATTATTATTTACCAGTAATTAAATTTTTTGATATAGATTCAAGGTGATCCTTATTGTCTATATTAATGATAATTTGAAGAACTCGATAGAAAACGAAACAGACTATAATGAAAATGGATGTATGTTTACCGCAGAGTTTTATTACAATGCTTTAAAACTATTTGTCTTGGCTAACTACTATGAGCGGTCGTTTAGGCCTGGGCTACCATAGCTTATGATTTATAAGTAGTCTTATAGTACTTGACTACCAGGAGACTGACAATGTGTTGCTGCCTCTTGCCACATCCCATACGGTGACCATGTTGGCCTTTTTTTTTTTCTATAGCGAGCAAATACTGAGAGGATTATATATATATATTTTTCCAGGATAGCCTCCACTTTCCTGCTCCCTTGGCCAAAAACGAGAAGTGTTATTGTAGTGTTGATTGTTTTGTGATGGTGATGATGATTATTAACTTTTATTCTTTTTCTTCTTTTTCTTTTTATATTGTTATTATTGTTATTGTTATTATTATTATTATTATTATTATTATTATTGTTGTTGTTGTTATCATTATTATTATTTGTATTATTATTATTATTATTATTATTATTATTATTATTATTTATGATAACATTATTCATAATTATCACACGACTTTCTATTATTATGGATATTGATTTTCATTTTCGTGTATATAGACAGAAAATGTCATGTGATATCATGACCATAATTATCATCCCAGCCTTCGTTGTGGTTACCTCCATGATAATCATTCACATTACCGTCATCACTGTCCTCATCATATTAATCACATTATCATCCAATACGCCATAACTCGTCATCATCATCATCCTGGTGATGGTGTCCGCTCTCATGTTAGTGTTAACAATGTGTGGGGCATTTCTGGCCTGATGTGGGAAGGTACTTCACTGTAATGGCCTCCCGAGCCCCGTCCTACCCAGGGGCTACACACGATTGTACCGCCCCATTCGCTGGGGTATATCAGTGTTCCGTCCCTTCCGCGGATGTAAACTAGTGTACCGTTCCCTCCCCTAGGGTACATCAGTGTACCGTCCTACCCTCAGCTGCACGAGTTTACGGGCTCTTAGGTTTACAACTGTGTATCATCTTCATCTTGGTATACCACTGGACTGTTTTCTTCCCACTAGCTACGGCAAAGTACTGTCCCCTCCCTTGGGGTACACAAGGCCTCCGCTCTATCCTGAGGTACACCGATGTACCGTCCTTCCCTGCGACACACCAGAGCACCGTTCAGCACATACGAGGTTACACCAAGGTACCTTTCCCTCCCCTGAGGGTATATCAATTTACAGTCTCCTCCCCTAGTGTACACCAGGACACTATCTTAACTTTGTGAATAGAATTTTAATAATGACAAAGATCGTACCGTCGTACACAGGAATCGTACCGTCGTAGTCAAGGATCGTAGTATCTTCCTCAAGGGGTAGAAACGAAATTTGCGGATACGTATAACAAAACATGGAATAGGTGTTACCCACATGTCGCCAGTATTTAAAGATCCAGTTTAGTGACAGCGATAAATATGTTTGACGGTTATCATTATACTGGAGTGACCAGAGTGGCATATCTGTGAAGGCATATGCCATGTCCAGAGTGGCATATCCAATGCTCTTGTAGTGTCGATCCCTATGTCTAGACTGGCGATCCCCATGTCTAGTAGAGTGGCGAAGTTCTTAGCCAGATTGGCGAACTCCATATCCACTGCGGTGGCTTCTTCGTCCGGAGTGGCGAACCTTGTGTTCAGATTTGTGAACCCCGAGTTTAGAATGACGGTCTCCACCTCCAGAGTGGCGTGTCCCATGGCCACAGCAGCTCCGGTGAGCGGCCCTTGACGACTGAAGCAACACACGGTCACTAATATCAAACAGACAACGGTACGCAGAGAACGGTACACAGAAACCAGTGTCCTAAAGATACATCCTCTAGGTACACAAGGTACTTTTACATACATACATACATACATACATACATACATACATACATGCATACGTACATACATACATACATAGTAACTCAGGTGTACACACACACCCTAATAACACCAGACACCATACACTCCAGTGTTACGATGGCTCAAGCGGGACATTAGCGTTGGGGGCACACACCCCCTTCAGTAATGCAGAACCATCAGGAACTCCTAACTCGATCATGTAAGAGAGTTAATAGCTCTCTTAACTGGGGGCTTCATGTGCCATCATTTGGCGTTTAGGAACCATTGCTCCTCCTCCTCCTCCTCCTCCCTCCTACGCATCTATAAATTACCCGCGGGAGCTGACCTATCCAGTCCTTGGTAGGAGAAATGGTAATCTCGTAGCCGCTTTGACTATGTAAGACGAATCACGAATGCCGCCATAAATTTGACGAAGATGGCGAGTATAGAGACGCCATAACCGCTGATGGAGATGAAGAGGAGGAGATACATCCCAGTTGTAAGGATTGTTGTAGGGCAGTTGAGGCATACGTAGGTAGAGGGGCATCACCCAACTGGGAGAAGCAGAAGGAATCAATTGGGTGTCTCGGAGTGCAGAGTACGGGAAGGCTGAGTCTAGTGTTTTGGTTACGAAGAAGCAATGTGGACGACAGTTGGTGCAGGGGCCTGTCGACGAGTTGATGGCAGGGAGCCTCGTCTTAGCTGAATGTAGCCAGAGGTCGATATAAGGTAGAGGAAGGCTGGTTAGGGGGCACCTTGGGGGATCGTGTAACAGCCCGGGATTGGTGTTAGGGCCAACGTAAGGGCATCCGATCGTTGGTGCAGGGGTTTAGAGGATTACCGTGCGGTCGTGTGGGATTACTTAAAGATCATGTGTTAAGAACAGCACCTTGCAGGGTAGGGTATCTGAGCGGAGGCTGTAGAGTGTGTATGTTCGTGTGGATGTTGGGATGGGTGTGGGGTGGCAGATAAGGGTGTGGGTTTCTTAATGTGGTGGAGGCTGTAAACTATCGTAGAAGGGTTGAATGGTTTTTTTGGCCTTTAGGCCTGTCAACTGCCACAGTCGTTAAAGCCGTCAGCGTGAACGTATAATCACCAACTGAGAAATCTTTAACATCATCTTCAGGTGCTAACGCCACGTACAGTCTTATCTATATGGCCTGTGATGGGAATGGGTTATAAACCTTCATTGATCAATCGTTATGGACTATAGAAATATGGCCTCTGGGGCTAGAGTGCCTTTAATGACTGGGACTCGCATGAATTATGAGGAATGAGAAGAATGGAGAGGTACTTTACCTTACAGTAATGAGGGAGTCGTCCCGAATTGTCTGAAGCTGAACTCTTGGGGGTGGATGGCAGATAAATGGTTGGGAGTTATGGCGGAGGTTTGGAAGGGTAGTTAAAGTGGGAGTTATGAAGCGATTACTATAAGGGTTATGCAGAGGGTTGCGGAGGGTGATGGTGAGGGCAGGCAATCAAACGGCAGAGCTGAGGTGTTTGTATGGATCATTCTGTCTCCGGCGTGATGGCGGGTGGAATGACTTACATACGTATATATTATTCGATTATTTATTTATAATTATCCCAGGACCGTTTTCTATAAAAGTTTCTTGGTGTTACCCAGGACCAGTTTCTTCAAGGCTCCTGCCATCCAAGGCTGCGATACTTCCAGTAGCAGGGAAAGTTGACTCCTTTACAGTGAGAAGTTCTTTGACGAGAGTGCTGTCTCTTAGTGATACAGCCTCACTAAAGGTGACTTTTCAGACGCGGTGTAACCTCTTGCTGCCGGGATGTAGTAACAATATTTTGTTTTCCGTATTTGATCGTCGTTTCCCGTTTCAGTGAGTTAGCGCCATGAACACGAAGAAAGGCCACATTCGTTCACACCCATTTGTAATGCACCGAAACCAAAACTCACTATCTACATCCAGACCACATAGATCTTTCATGGTTTACCCCGGACGCTTCACATGCCCTGGTTCAGTCCATTGATAGCACGTCGACCCTGGTATTTATGTACTAAAAGAATGAATTTAGTGTATGAAAATAAGGTGCAACTCAGTAAAATGAGGTCTTTCATTTTAACTGTGGAAGTCAATTGATATGGGTCAAGAAGTCTTCAGTGTGTCTGACATGATTCATGATCTACAACCATGTAAGGTTAGCTAAAGATGGTAACTCCAATATCACTCGTATATCCACAAATACCTGTGTCTTTTCGAGGACCATCGTACACGCAGTTACGTTCCTGCCACATCGTTGTGAAATACGTGGCCAAGAGTCTGTCACATTATTGACTCGTCATGACACCAGTGTAATGGACTGAGTTAGTCTCCCACCCAACGCAAGTCAGTCATTCATGGAAGCAGAGAGAAGCCATCTCATGGATTTCTGTGGCGTAATAGAGTATCTTACGTTATGAGTATTATCGTTGTACACCGTACCCAGCTTAGTCGTTGTACACCATACCCAGCTTAGTCGTTGTACACCGTACCCAGCTTAGTCGTTGTACACCGTACCCAGCTTAGTCGTTGTACACCATACCCAGCTTAGTATTTGATAGACAGGTTCTTCATTCAAAATGCTGAAGGAAGATATGATTTGTGAATGGAATTCATAGAATATTCCTGGGCATTGAAACCTTTAGTGAAGGAGGACAGTGTAGCTGTCCTTCCGTGTGACGTATCTTGAGTGCGACGGACGCACGACCGCTAGGTACGTAGGGTTGTTCTTTCAACCTCACAACCACGACTTTCGTCGTCTGAATATGCTAAAAACCGCATTTTCTTTTTTTTCCCCCTTTTCCGTTGATGTCATCACAGTGAGAAATTCCGTGAAGAATATCCATGTTTCTGAAGATGGTTCTTTCTCCCAGGCCAGATGATGTAGATCTCTTGACAGTTTTTTCTTCCCTCTCTCTCTCTCTCTCTCTCTCTCTCTCTCTCTCTCTCTCTCTCTCTCTCTCTCTCTCTCTCTCTCTCTCATTTTTCCCCGGAGTTTCTCAGTAAGGGTATTTCCCATATGAGCCGTAAACTGAACTACATGCCGAGTGTGGAGCATTTGTTAGGGAGGTGGTAGAGCGGATAGGAGAGAGAGAGAGAGAGAGAGACTTTCCTAAGGAAGGAGCAGTTCGCGAGTGCTAACCCGCACACACACACACACACACACACACACATACTTCCTACGTCAGCTGTTACATTACTATAACTACATTAGTGTAACTTTTCACTGCTTAATATTGGGCTAATTCTCACTAAGTGCGTAATGTAAAAACCATAGCATTACTCTGTGAACCTTATGTATACCAGCCACTCAGATGATAGAAATGATGTACCTGACTCACTGGTTTATTCAAAGCGTGGACATGTTCAGGCCACCTTGATCTTAATTAGCTCTTTTATGAATGATTAACAAGTTACCATTATGACCTCCCACTTCCGTAATGTCTTTTAATATCTCGACTGTGAATTTTAAAACTAAACAGGCTGACTTGAGTCAATAAACTGTTCTTTAAATGATTTTTGACACACACACACACACACACACACACACACACACACACACACACACACACACACACTTTATCGTTGTACATAAAATGATCCACTTATATAAAGTTGATAAAATGTATAACCTCAAAAGCTCTCACGGATACTACTACCCACGGAAGTTGAAAAAGAAATGTTCCTTTATCTGTACGTCTGACAACTTTACTACTACAGTAACTGAGTTATTGTTGTTTACTTAATAATTCCATC
>NC_092227.1:44672415-44749915 GCF_036320965.1 Panulirus ornatus
TCTGTCTCACTCTGGTTCTTCTTTCTCACTGCTTCTCTTCTTTCCTTTAATTTTATGTTTACTGCTTTTCACCATCTTTTGTTTCTCTCCCTCCCATTTCTTGCATCTTTCTTCCTTCCCTTTTCCCCATTTTCTGCTTCCTTCCCTTACCCCTAACCCCTTCCATCTTCTCTCTCCCTCTCTCCTTCCCTTTCCTACTCCTTTCTTCCCTCTTCTCATCCCACTTCCTGCTTCTGTCTTCCTGCTCCATTCCTGCCTCACTTCCTTGCTCGTCCTTCTCCCCATGCCCACTTCCCATCCCTTTCCTGCTCCTTCTTTTCCTGCTTTCCCATTGCCCCTTCACACTTCCCACTTACCTCACCCTCCTCTACCTTGCCATTTCCCACTTCCCTTCCCCTCCTCCCAGCATCCCGCTTCCCTCCCCCTTCCTCCCAGCGTCCCGCTTGCCTCCCCCTTCCTCCCAGCGTCCCGCTTGCCTCCCCCTTCCTCCCAGCACTTCCCAGGCACCAAGTATACTTACCATCAGGGAAATGTATCACCAGATCGACCCCGCCTTTGCATTTTCCCCAGCACTTGGCTGATTACCTCGGGTATTTTTATCCACTTACACACGTACGACATCCGTCTCCAGTGTTAGGACAGAGAGAGAGAGAGAGAGAGAGAGAGAGAGAGAGAGAGAGAGAGAGAGAGAGAGAGAGAGAGAGAGAGAGAGAGAGAGTTTGTGTGTGTGTGTGTGTGTGTGTGTGTTGTGTACCCACGACTACACCTTGCCAATAGTCAGGGCGGGCGTGTCGGTGTCCACCGTACGTCATTCTTGATGAATGCGTGCAATGCTTTTCTCTGCTGCCACATTCATTTAGTCTCTCCTGTGTTCGTCCGGGACTGACTTCAACCATCAATCCAGTCTTCTTTTAAGTGAGTCTGTAGTTATTCCATACATGTTTCTTATTGTTTCCTCTGGTAGTGCAGTGCACCTGTCTTGCCTTCTTTTTTGTGGGATTCAAACATTCATTTTTCCCCATTCTTGGTACAGTTCATGGTACTCTTGCAGGTCTGATAATTCTTCTCCCTCCAAGCTGAGAGGCTTTTGACTGTATAACATATTCCTTTATCCTTTATTTTGTTACCAAGCGAAGTTTACCATGTGTCGTTCTCTTCTTAGGCTGTAGAATTTAAGTTCTTTCCTCCTCTCATGGTAGTTCTTATGATACAGTCCCTCGTCTTTGCTCATGGAATGCTTCCAAATTCTCCCACAAGACGCAGTTGTATTCAGGTTTCCTTCTTATGCAGACATGAAACATTTCCATCAATAGTTTTCAGTCTCTTGTTGTGAAAGTTCTCATCATCATGCCTCTCATTACTTGGTTCGATTGTGCTCTCTTCTCAGTACACTCTTAGTTTCGTATGTATTAAGACTCCTAGATATTTGATGGTATTTTTCCTATGTCTTGTTTCCTGGGCGGGCCTTTATACGGTGTCATTAACGTGTTAATTTTTATCTGTTAACTTCTGCCAGATTCACTTCTTTCCATTCGTAAACTATATCCGTCTTACCATCTTGCTAAAGCATTCGTTTATGATTATTTCTTTCTTCGTTATCACTGTCTCGTTATTATCATAAACAAAGAACTCTTCCTTGTGGTACCCCCGTGGGAACATCTTCCTCACACATGTTTTCATTTTCCTCAACAAAGCTTTGACCTTCCTCTTAGTCTCAAGCTCTCTGATCCATCTTCCAGTTCTACCCTCAACGTTTCGTTTCGCTATACTTGGTAGTCGAGCTATGATCCCATCAGGTGCTGCCGCTAAGTTCTCTCTTAAGCTGATCAGTTGCCTGAGTGATATCGCTTTCCTTGTACTTCAGTATCTATAATGTCATGACACTGAATAGGTATTCTTCATATATATTTCTACCTTTCTTGTGCTGAACACCGACTTACACTGGTGGATTAGCATGTGTCATATTTGCTTAGGGCGGCTTACATATTTTTCTTCCACTGTAAAAGCCCGAGTGTCTGAACTTTTGTGCTTTGCTTTATTCCGTTCCATGCATTGTAGTGCTTTCTTCTAATTCATTCTTTTCCCTGTCTCCATAATTTCCCTGTCAGTATTTTTTTAGTTTTTCTTGCAGCTCTTCCTGCTTTTCTCTGCTTATTGCGTATATTTTTTCCATTCCCTTCTACTCAATTTTCTCTCTCTCGGCATTTGTCGTTTTTCATTATTTCATTTTTAAATGATATTGATCCTTTTGATCATGTGTTCCAGTGGTCTGTTGCTGTTAGCATTCCTCTGTCAAACGGTGTTGCATCAGTTGTTGTATTACAGGTGTTGAGCCCCTCGCTCACCTTACGTGTCTAGCATCAAAACATCAACCTCACTTCTCGATGAATTTTGTCAGAATTGAACATAAAGGATGCAGACTTCGCGTTCATCCTCCAGTGCTGTTGTGTTCTGTTCGTCTTTATCAAATCCCAACTTCGCAATGTGACGAGAGGTTTATTTGGTAGCTTCAGTGTCTGTGATATAATTATATTCGTCTGTAGATGATTTGAATTCGGATGAATGTCTCGTATATGATTTTAATCCTTTTTTTCCTCAACATATTCATTTTCTTACTCTAATGACGCACTATATAATGTTTTGAATGAGATAATCCGTTCCTCTTTCATTTTTCCTCCCTTTCAGCAAAATGAATTCTAAACTCACCTGAAATCATTGTCGATCTTGTCATTACTTCTCAGTAACTCTTCCACTCATGTTAGTTTCTCATGAAATCCTTCCATGTTAATTTTAGGTGACTTGTACGTCATTATGTTGGGGTTGGTATGCTCGCTGCTCCTGATTCACATTCTCTGTGGGTCATTCCTATAAACTGATATACTACACCACCTTGTTTGGTGTTTCCTTCTTGTCTGCTCTTGTAAGTCGTCTCCATTCTTAGCTCGGCAAAATGTTTCTGTCTTGTTGATGAATATGATATTATTTTACGTTTGTAGACTTACCAAGGTAGGTAGTTTTAAGTCTGAGGATCTTGGTTCTTAAGCTTTGTGCTATCGTATATGACATTTTTCTTGTGTTTTACTTTTAGTAATGTTTTTCTATGACGGTATCTGTTCCTTCTCCCATGTTCATGTGTGTGTATAGTTTCACTGTTCATCATTTGAAGGTTCCTTGCCATACCGGTCAGCAGTTATGGTAAGAAATGGCTTGGCTCCATCGTTCACTTGCTATTCTCATGTGGTTCTTGATGCAGTCATTAAGTTGGTGTTTATGTATTTCTTAACACTGAATTTCTATCGTTCCTATATTCTCCTTCACTCCATTTTAAGCTATCATCATTATCCGCCGTTGTTCTCATCCTGTTCGTAATCCTTTTGCTCTCTCTCTGTGACCATTCTTGGTCGCTGTACCCTTTTTTATCTTTTGTGTGTGTGTGTGTGTGTGTGTGTTAATTTGTCCATGTCTCGATGCACTGTACGCTGCCATAGACTTATGTTACACAAAAGCGACATTAGAATTTTAGTTTGTCGTCACCGTACACCACAGTCAGTGTTTTACGCTGAGTGACGCGGCGTGAAAACACCTGTGGAAATCGAGTTGGCTTGATGTTTTTCCATTCATTACCAGCCACTCGTTGTTGTGTACTCTTGATCATCCTCCTCCTCGCGCCAGACTTCCCTCTTTTGTTTACGCTTGACACTTTGCCTCATTGTCGAGTGCTTGGCGACCCAGGGAGGTGGTGGTTATCCATGTTTACTTCTGCTTGTTCATGTCATCATTAATCATGGTGACTTCTTTATTTCCCCCCCCCCCCCCACTTATTATTAAGCTAGGGTACCAGGTTATCATACTAGGGTACCAGGTTATTTACTAGGGTACCAGGTTATCATACTAGGGTACCAGGTTATCATACTAGGGTACCAGGTTATTATACTAGGGTACCAGGTTATCATACTAGGGTACCAGGTTATCATACTAGGGTACCAGGTTATTTACTAGGGTACCAGGTTATCATACTAGGGTACCAGGTTATCATACTAGGGTACCAGGTTATTTACTAGGGTACCAGGTTATCATACTAGGGTACCAGGTTATCATACTAGGGTACCAGGTTATTTACTAGGGTACCAGGTTATTATACTAGGGTACCAGGTTATCATACTAGGGTACCAGGTTATTATACTAGGGTACCAGGTTATCATACTAGGGTACCAGGTTATCATACTAGGGTACCAGGTTATTTACTAGGGTACCAGGTTATCATACTAGGGTACCAGGTTATCATACTAGGGTACCAGGTTATCATACTAGGGTACCAGGTTATTTACTAGGGTACCAGGTTATCATACTAGGGTACCAGGTTATCATACTAGGGTACCAGGTTATTTACTAGGGTACCAGGTTATCATACTAGGGTACCAGGTTATCATACTAGGGTACCAGGTTATCATACTAGGGTACCAGGTTATTTACTAGGGTACCAGGTTATCATACTAGGGTACCAGGTTATCATACTAGGGTACCAGGTTATTTACAACACCAGGGTTATTGACCTTTGTTTTCGGGTGGTGCTAGTTATTTCTATGATGGTACCAGGTATTTGGACTAGGTTGGCTCTGTTTGACTCTAGTTTTACTTATCTATGTTAGGGTGACTATGTTGACTAGGGTGGCAGTTGTTGTTGATGCTAGACGAAAATAGATAATTTGTTATGGTACTAGTGGGTGCTAGGTACTTAGAATAAGATGGTATTAGGTATATGATAACTCATTTCTATTCAGTATTAGAAAAAAGTAAGTTAAAGTAGAAGTCTGTTGGGGATGAGAGAGCTTGGGAAGTGAGTCAATTGTTGTTCGCTGATGATACAGCGCTGGTGGCTGATTCATGTGAGAAACTGCAGAAGCTGGTGACTGAGTTTGGTAAAGTGTGTGGAAGAAGAAAGTTGAGAGTAAATGTGAATAAGAGCAAGGTTATTAGGTACAGTAGGGGTGAGGGTCAAGTCAATTGGGAGGTGAGTTTGAATGGAGAAAAACTGGAGGAAGTGAAGTGTTTTAGATATCTGGGAGTGGATCTGTCAGCGGATGGAACCATGGAAGCGGAAGTGGATCATAGGGTGGGGGAGGGGGCGAAAATTTTGGGAGCCTTGAAAAATGTGTGGAAGTCGAGAACATTATCTCGGAAAGCAAAAATGGGTATGTTTGAGGGAATAGTGGTTCCAACAATGCTGTATGGTTGCGAGGCGTGGGCTATGGATAGAGATGTGCGCAGGAGGATGGATGTGCTGGAAATGAGATGTTTGAGGACAATGTGTGGTGTGAGGTGGTTTGATCGAGTAAGTAACGTAAGGGTAAGAGAGATGTGTGGAAATAAAAAGAGCGTGGTTGAGAGAGCAGAAGAGGGTGTTTTGAAATGGTTTGGGCACATGGAGAGAATGAGTGAGGAGAGATTGACCAAGAGGATATATGTGTCGGAGGTGGAGGGAACGAGGAGAAGAGGGAGACCAAATTGGAGGTGGAAAGATGGAGTGAAAAAGATTTTGTGTGATCGGGGCCTGAACATGCAGGAGGGTGAAAGGAGGGCAAGAAATAGAGTGAATTGGAGTCATGTGGTATACAGGGGTTGACGTGCTGTCAGTGGATTGAAGCAAGGCATGTGAAGCGTCTGGGGTAAACCATGGAAAGCTGTGTAGGTATGTATATTTGCGTGTGTGGACGTGTGTATGTACATGTGTATGGGGGGGGGGGGGTTGGGCCATTTCTTTCGTCTGTTTCCTTGCGCTACCTCGCAAACGCGGGAGACAGCGACAAAGTATAAAAAAAAAAAAAAAAAAAAAAAAAAAAAAAAAAAATATATATATATATATATATATATATATATATATATATATATATATATATATGTATATATATATATGGATTCATTTAATATGATATTGAGTGATGTTGGTCAGACATGTTAGTGTTCTGATTTTTGGTTTTACGTTACAAATTGTGTGAGTAACAAGATATCCTTTGTATATGGCAACACATTGCAGTATTGTTTTCGTCTTTTCCAGTGATTATTATGTGAAGCATTTTTGTTCTATGGCGGTTTGCAAATAAATAGTTATCGCCTGAAAATACACCTGTTGATGTAATGTGATATTACAGCACTGGGAGGTCATGATATTTACAAGTTTTAACTAATCATAAAAGAGCTTAAGATCAAGATATTTCGACTACACTACTTGCCCTTAACACCCTGAGATCAGAATGTAACATGCTGGTCTCTGAAGCCAGACACAAATATTCAAACATTATTGCTCAAGGGATTCAAATCAAATTGTGATGGATTCCCTCTAGGCCTCCGTGAACATGACAAAGCTGATGCTTTAGCCAGACTTGCACTTAAAAGATGCTGTTGAAAACAACATTGGGTTGTCAAAACTGTAATTAGAAAGGAACTTTCAACTTCTTTGAAGCACGAATACGAGTTCAGATAAGCACAAACAGAAACATTTTCCATTACAGTAAAATGTGTAAAGCAAAATATGTATATGGAGAAAGTAATAAGATCAGCAGATTACATGATGTTGTAACTGCCTGACTAAGGCTAGGCTATAGGTACTATTGGCGCTTTGGTTAATCAGATGTCAATCATATGAATTGTAAAATTTGTGGTCATACATTTGGACACAAACTATAACTCTATGTCTTAAATTGTGAAAAGATAGATCCTTTTAGGGATAGCTCTAAACAAGCCCTGCAAGAAATGTGGCAAGACCATATTGTTTGTAACAAGATACACGATACCTGAAATTTGAAGTTTGTTTCCTTTTTTGGCATCTAGTCGGTAAAACTTACCATATGAAACTATGTAAAGTATGTAATGAAACACCTGTTATGAATTGTAACGTTTTAAGTAATGTCAACCCACCAGGGTCTGACTAAGACCCTTTTTGACCCCTGTAATCATATTGCGCTACCGCTCACAGGATGAGGGGCATGGGATGCACAGTAAATTTGACCTACACCAGGTATGTGCTGGTGTAGGATAGTGTGGGGAGTTCTGTGCTGCTAGTGTAGGTCAGTGGCGTAGTGGTGTTTACGTTATATATATATATATATATATATATATATATATATATATATATATATATATATATATTTGTTTTTTTTTTCAAACTATTCGCCATTTCCCGCGTTAGCGAGGTAGCGTTAAGAACAGAGGACTGGGCCTTTCAGGAATATCCTCACTTGGCCCCCTTCTCTTTTTTTTTTTTTTTTTTTTTAAATTGAAAAGCATAAAAAAAATATATATATTTTTTTTTTTTTTGCCGCTGTCTCCCGCGTTTGCGAGGTAGCGCAAGGAAACAGACGAAAGAAATGGCCCAACCCACCCCCATACACGTGTATATACATACGTCCACACACGCAAATATACATACCTACACAGCTTTCCATTGTTTACCCCAGACGCTTCACATGCCCTGATTCAATCCACTGACAGCACGTCAACCCCGGTATACCACATCGATCCAATTCACTTTATTCCTTGCCCTCCTTTCACCCTCCTGCATGTTCAGGCCCCGATCACACAAAATCTTTTTCACTCCATCTTTCCACCTCCAATTTGGTCTCCCACTTCTCCTCGTTCCCTCCACCTCCGACACATATATCGTCTTGGTCAATCTTTCCTCACTCATCCTCTCCATGTGACCAAACCATTTCAAAACACCCTCTTCTGCTCTCTCAACCACGCTCTTTTTATTTCCACACATCTCTCTTACCCTTACGTTACTTACTCGATCAAACCACCTCACACCACACATTGTCCTCAAACATCTCATTTCCAGCACATCCATCCTCCTGCGCACAACTTTATCCATAGCCCACGCCTCGCAACCATACAACATTGTTGGAACCACTATATATATATATATATATATATATATATATATATATATATATATATATAGTATATATATATATATATATATATATATATAAGCCTGAGCCAGGATTCCACCCCTACGTTCCATAATGAGACCATCTCATCCGTCTGATCATTCAGATGTATTGCTGACGCTTCACATTCCCGCCGCTACCGAATCACATTAACTTGTTCATATCTGTTTTCTTCCTCCCGTCCATTCCATAGAGGGATAATGGCCTAGTGTCCGTCCTTCTGTCCATTTGGACGTGTTTCTTACGTCCTAGTCCAAATGGTTCCCGGTCATTGGTGGTGCTGAGCCACATTAGCTTTCCATAAAAGTGTGTGTGTGTGTGTGTGTGTGTGTGTGTGTGTGTGTGTGTGTGTGTGTGTGTGTGTGTGTGGAGAATAGTCGATCATCTGATCTTCAGCCCAACACCAAAGGTACAGAATCTAATTGGACTTGCGTATGAGCGTTCGTGTTGGCCATCACCACCCTCTGTTATCTGCACTACGCCGTACCTGACGAAAGCATCGGAAATTTTGATTAGATTTGTTGTGTCTATACTTCAACCATGATGAATTCAAGCTCTGCAACGTATTGGAGATTTTTCTATGATAAGTTTGCCCTTTCTAATCATGTTGTTCAATATTTACTCGGTACATCGTCTCTCAGCAGGTTTAGGAAATGGAACAGTCATTCATCCATACTTATGTCTATATACTCGTCCTGTATTAAGTTTTGAGCCGAAATAGTCTTCCATATATATGTGTATATCTATGGCTTGTATTGAATTTTGGGTAAACTCGATTGCTCGTGTTATTACTGACAAAGTCTGACGATGGAGTAGAGTTATATATATGGGCATACATTTATGAACTGAGGCGTAGGTTTGTTTTCTAAATTGATTTGCATATTCATGTGTAATTTTTTCTGATTGCTAGATCTTCTCTGTCTTAGTTGCTTCAGTCTGATTATCAGGCTTGGTAAGATGATAAGATGTTTTGGAAGGGAGTTAATAACGTGCGGAAAACAAGAAAACAAATAGGAATATCAGTGAAGGGGGCAAAAGTGGAAGTGGTATCAGGTAGTGATGAAGTAAGGAGGAGATGAAGTGAGTATTTTGAAGGTCTGTTGAATGTGTTTGATGATAGGGTGGCAGATGTGGGGTTTTTGGGTCGTGGTGGTGTGCGAAGTGAGAGAGTCATGGAGAGTGTGGTCTAGTGATGAGAGAAGAGGTGGTGACAGCCAGGTGCAAGATGAAATGTAGCATTGTGGCTTGAGTGGATGCTAATGCTGTTGAAACAGTTGCTATAGGAGGATATTTATGGAGAGTGGAAGCATATATAGAGCATCAGATTGGGGAGGAGCAGTGTGGTTTCAAAAGTGGTAGAGGGTGTGTGGATCAGATGTTTGCTTTAAAGAATGTCTGTCTCGTCTTTCCTTTGACAGGGAACATACTTTTTTTAGGCCGCTGGGTAATTTGTACCTGACGGCCCCCCCTGAGCAAGCAGGCAACCTCCACACCTGAGTCATTAGGGCTACGCTTCCCACCCTTGCCACTGCGCGCCACACATTTGTAAAGTTCCTGAAATAGGTGTTTGAATTAAGATGTGTCTCCGGATACAACACAAAATGTCCAGAGTCTTACATAGAAGTTTTAAGCTCAAAAGAACTTTATGGTTGTCATCTGGTACTTTCTTTAAGCGTAATAAACTTGCCATGTGAACGTTCGTGGGTTTGTGACAGTCGGGGTCAATATGGTACGTGGACTCTCCGTTGTGGGTGTGTTCTCTGGACAAGGTGCAGGTTACCGTAGCAGCAGAGGTTGTGCAGTGAGGTTAACCCTGGACTCCCTCAGTGTTGCCACTGCTGGGCCGACTGAGCATCCTCACAAGTGTTGCTGCCACCTACGTTGTTATCAGCACCGCCACACCGCCAGCTGTACCGCTGCCAAACTGCTGAATTTTTCTTCAACGGCCTTGCCTTCATTTCAACATTTTCTCAGCATACTTAAAGCATTTTCCAGTATGAAGCTCAGTCGTCAGTACGCAGCAATTTGGTGTTTTGAATCACATTATTTTACGTAAGACGGTATCGCTTCTTACGGGTTCAACCCCAAACCATGTTGGACTTTCCTATCGGTCACGAGACGGTTATGTCTGCCGCTTGGTTGTATCCGTCGGATGGTCCAGCCTGGCATGTGTGTCCGACCTCGAGCCGGAACTGATGAAGGTGCCCAGCATCTCACGAGACGGCTGGCTGTTCGTAGGTTAGGCTGCGGGAACCAGATCGTTCATGTGGTGGACCATTGATTCTGCCGCTGGTGGGGAGGACTTCGATGATCCGGTCGATGGGAGAAATGATGGAGCCGTCTTACCATCTAAGAGTCCTAGACGGACTAGGTCCTCAGCTGCAGACGGTTGGCTGTGCACCCTTGTATATCTGGTGTAAGGTCATCATGTTTTAGTTCGTATTATGTTTGATGTGTACCGAGATCATTTACTCTCCTCTCCTTCTCTTCATCCCTTCACTTCGGAAATTCTCAAGAAGTTTTCCATTACCACCCTATCATACGCTCTCTCCGGATTCATAAATGCCACATACAGGTCCTTATGTTCCACTAAGTATTGCTCAGACTCATTCTTTAAAGCGAACGTCTGAACTACACATCCTTTATCACTTCTGAAGCCACGTTGTTCCACCCTAGGTCAGATGCTACGTGTATAGATAGGCCTTCACCCCCTCAATCGCCACTCTCTCATACAACTTCAAATTATACATCTCGCTTTCGAACACTCCCCTTTGTCCCCATCGTCTTTATACAGTGACACTACATATGCTTTTCGCGAATCGTTAGGCACCTCATCATGATTCATACATACAGTGAAAATCCTAACTAACCAGTCAACAACTCGTTCACCTCCTTCGACTGAAATGCCATCCACTCTAGCTGCCTGCCATATTTCGTCTGACATAAGGCATTCATCTCCTCTTCTCTCTTCACTAAATCACTTGTCATGACTCACTTTCCATACCTCTCCGACCTTATCATGAGACATATTCGATAATCCCTCTGGATACTTCCCCACTCTCCCCTCCAATTCTGTTTCCATTGCTTTCTTGTTTTTTGCAATGAGATGAAGTTGGGACACACGTAAAAAACACCAGAGATCTGGTGTATGTGTCCGTGTGGCCGAGTACCCAGGCGCCCTGCCCAGGGTTCGAATCCGACCTGTGATATGCATTTTACTAGTCCATCGGCATATATATATATATATGGAACAGAGAATTGGGCCAGGTGAGGGTATTCCCTCAAAGGCCCAGTCCTCTGTTCTTAACGCTACCTCGCTAATGCGGGAAATGGCGAATAGTTTGAAAAAAAAAAAAATATATATATATATATATATATATATATATATATATATATATATATATAGAAATATAGATATGAATATATGTATGTGTCATATATATTTGCCATTTCCCGCGTTAGTGAGGGAGCGTCAAGAACAGAGGAATGAGCCCTAGGGGAAAAATCCTCACCAGGCCCCTTTCCGTGTTCCTTCTTTTGGAAAAAGAAGAACTGGTGAGGGGGCGTAAAAGCGAGTCTTGGAGAGACGAGCAAGTATGCAGTCTCTGGGGGATGAGAGGGCCTGGGAAGCGAATCAGATGTTATTTGTTGATGATAAAGCACTGGTGACAGATTCGAGTAAACGCTTGGAAGTTGGTGACTGAGTTTAGAAGAATGTATGAAAGGTGGAAGTTAAGAGTAAATGTGAATAAAATCAAGGCTATTAGGTTTAGCAGGGTTAATGGAGAGGTTAGTTGGGGTGTGACTTTGAATGGAGAAAATTTTTGGGAAGTGACGTGGTTTAGATATCTGGGAGTGGACTTGGCAGCGAATGGAACCATGGAAGCGGAAATGAGTCACAGGGTGGGGGAGGGGACGAAGGTTCTGGGAGCGATGAATAATGTGTGGAGAGAGAGATCATTATCTGTGAGGGCAAAAATGAGTATGTTTCAAGGTACAGTATTCCCAACAGTATTACACAGATGCGAGACATAGACTGTAGATAGATAGGCTGTGCGGAGGAAGGTGGAAGTGTTGGAGATGAAATGTTTGAGGACAATATGTGGTGTAAGGCGGTTTGATCGGGTAAACAATGGAAGGGTAAGAGGGAAAGGTGTGGTAATAAGATAAGTGTGGTTGAGAGAGCTGAAGAGGTTTTGCTGAAATGGTTTGGACAGATAGAGAGAATGAGTGATTATAGGTTGACAAAGAGGACATGTGCGTCATACGTGGAAGGAATATGGAGAACAGGGAGACCAGATTGGAAGTGGAAGGATAGGGTGAAAATGATTCTAAGCGATCGGGGCTTGATTATGCGAGAGGGTGAAAAGGCGTGCACGAGATGTGAATTGGAACAATGTGGTATACTGGGGTCGATGTGCTGTCATTGGACTAAGCCATGGTGTGTGTAGCGCTTGGGATGAACCATGGAAAGGTCTGAGGTAATATATGTGACTAGAAATAGCCATCAAGTACGAAAAGAAATATATATATATATATATATATATATATATATATATATATATATATATATATATATATATATATATATATATTTGAGAGGAAGGGAAATCAAGGGACAGCGAAAGAACTGTCTCTATTCTGAGTTCTCCCTGTCCACTGAAATGATGAGCGAGATGGCAGGGAATTGAGATCTCTTCACACTGTTGTATGTGTGATGACAGCTGTGGGTGTTGCCCCCTCCCTCACCCTCTCTCTATATATTTTGAAGAAATTCTCAGATGTTTGAATAAATCATGAGAAAGTAATGTATGTTTCTGTTCAGTTGTTCTTACTGTGTGCAGCTGCCATAACAGGGTGAAGCTGTTGTTGGTGTGAACATCTGTTATGATGTACAGCTGTTATTAAAATGTGCAGTTGTCATCAATGATTGCAGCTGTCGTGTGTGTGTGTGTGTGTGTGTGTGTGTGTGTGTGTGTGTGTGTGTGTGCAGGTATTGTCAGCATGTAAAGCTATCATGAATGTGTGTCGCTGTGAATGTATTTGACTACAATGTAGCGAACCTTTTTTGTAATGGAACTTTTGTTGTAACTGAGAGGTCGAGAAAGTTGACCAATCTCTGTTGCTGAACTTTTCAACCTACGTTGAACGGTTCAATTGTTCAAGCTTTGTTTTGTGTGTATTTGGGGAGGGATGTTACCCTGTCTTTACTAAGTCTGCCGTCTGTCTACCAGCAGTATACTGTTGCCACACGGGCCGTTGTCGTCCCGCTGAAGGCAAACAGTAATGGGAAAACTACCCACGGATCCTGAATGTTTTGAAGGCCGTAAACAGTAAGCAGCAGTTTCTCCGTTGTTCGTTATCTTTTTTCACCGTCACTGGATGATTATGTCATCTGTTATCAGTTATCCGTTGCGCTGGTAACATTTAACCGTTGCTCCAGTGCTAGTTAACCGTTGTCCCGTTATTAGTTAGCCGTTTCCCTAATGCCAGTTGATCGATGACCTGTTTTTAGTTAACCATTGCCCTACCACAAGTGAAACGTTGACTCCCGTTGCTAGTTAATGATTTATTAGTTAACCGTTGTTGGTTAACTCTCCATTTGCAATCCACCATTCTGCCACTACACACCAATACCCTCCTCCACTACACTCCTTCACTCTGCCACTACACACTAGCGCCACCTCCCGTCCATACCTTCATCCCCCCACAATCTCTTACCACGTAAGTACACCTACCAAACTATCCCTCAAAAGTCTTGTATTCCTCGACATACAGTATTAGTGTACTTCATACACTGTACATATAAACAGTTCATTCATATGTATGTTTCGTATATGATAAAGATATCGGAACGTTCATGCTTAGTATTGCCGGTTAGTTTGATATAGTTTACGTGAGGTTTGGTTTGGGTTTGTGTCGTCTAAGATTATGTCAGTATCGCTATGTCAGTTTCGTTGCAATACTAGACATTTTAGTGGCATGATGAGGTTACTTTGGGTAGGGTTGAGTAAGTTAGGTCGGTCAGGTCAGGATAAGGCAAACTAGATATTGAACTCTACATTTTTTTCTATGCATTGTTTATGAAGTACGTTATCCTTGCCATCACCACGCATCTTGACATACATACCCAACACACTCATTGCATACCACCAGCCACACCAGTTATGCCACACGTCATTACATCATCCCCCGCACCCTCACATACCACCAGCACTGACCAGCATCAACCATCACCTCACGTATTCGCATTCATCCTCGCATACCAGCACATATGTACACCTCATACTCACACTCTCACCATTTCCCGTGACCTCCCATATGTCCTCGTTCATGCTAACCAACCGTGCTCCATTCTAACATGCCCTCCACAAATCCTCGCATATTACCACATTTTTTCTTCTGAATTCCACCCCTGTACATCCTTCACACAGCTACAATATTGGTGTATACATTCACAAATCCCCCCACGGCTTCGCGTATCATCATATACTCTCGCACACATTCAAACGATGCTTAGTGGGTATGAACCTAATAAACATCCTTTGGATGCCTTTGACATACCCTTACATACACTCACATATTACCTGATACCTCTCACACGTATCCTTATCCCATACCACATACGTTCAACTCTTTAAGAATCGATTAGCAACACACCACTCATAACTCAACATCACTAATGCTTTTCTTGTCTCCCCAACCTCATCTCTCCGGTACATCAACCCCCCCATCTCCCTCCTCCGCCCCCCTCCTTACACTCTCACCCCGCCATCACAAACCGGCAAACACCTCCCACATGCGGCTTGTAAATTTGAGCCTTGGCAGTACTACAGCGAATCCCTCTCACGCTAACCAGAGCCAGCCATCGAGGGAAGTGAATTTAGGAAGATTCTTAGCGTTTTTCGTTTTCCCTTGATGCGCATTTTCTTTTCGTCTTGAACAGGACTTGCACAGACCTTGAGCACGACAACACGAAACGACCCTTTCCGTTGACCTGATCATGAGGGATCAGGTCAAGGGCTATCAGCGCGTCATACGCAAAGGGTCGTGCAGTCGTCGTGCTCTGAGGTCAACTTTGATTTAACGTTCCCTATTGTGCCCCTTCCCTCTCCCTCTGCTCGTGTCGTTTTCTCTCCTCTTACCTCCTGCCCATGACCCAGTTATTGTTCCTGTTCTCCTCCCCCCTCTGTCCCTTCCCAGTTATATCTCTCCTCTGATCTTCCCTGCTCCCTCCCCACCGTCGCTCAGTCATGTCATTGTCTCTTGCACTTGTACCTGTCCTTCGCCTCTGGTGCTGCCCTTGTTCGCACCCCTTTTTCATGTTCCTCGCTACTGCCTCCTATGTCCCTTATCCTTGGCCGCCCTCCCTCCCTCGCATGCTGTTCTGTGCTCTGGTCACCGTCTACGTCACTGATTAACTGCCTCCGTTATTCACCACCCGCGGTCGGCCAAGATATGGGGCATTAGCCCTGATCCCTAGACCTCCTTCTTACCTCCAAAATGAAAGGGAAAATGGAAAGTAAACAAGTTATAAAGGTGCCCTAAGCCTTTTGCATCGCTGCTGTGGACCGTTCGTCCCCAACCTTACCCCATCAGCCTGGCGGGCTTTACCAAATGATATAGTCTCAGCCTGGGAGGAGAATGAGGTATGTAAAATATATATATATATATATATATATATATATATATATATATATATATATATATATATATATATATATATATATATATATGGATATATATATATATATATATATATATATATATATATATATATATATATATATATATATATATATATATATATATATATATATATATACATATATTGCGGTAAATGTTTCGCCGCTGCACGTGAGGGCATTGGTGCTTCGCTGTTTGAGGGGAAATAGGCAGAGGGAAGGAGGAAATGGGGTGATAAGGTTAGGGCGATAGCGGTAGCGGTCTTAACCGTGTAGGAGGTGAGGAAGCAGTGCGGGTGGGGAGGAGAAGACTGTGACACTGGTGTTCACCGCCGATGGATGAAGTGGTTCACTGTTGGAGGAGTGCTGTCAGTGTCAGTAGGACTGAGCATTTTATGTTATTACTTGTAGGATGAAGAATATTAGGGTGTGATCTGACGGATGGTGTGGTGGATGGCCATTGGACAAAACCTGGTTGCTGGAGGGCCTTCGAGTAGGTCGTGTGAGCAAGAAGACTGTATTACTTTCAAACCAGTTGAACCCCTTGAGAATAACAGTACGATCCTTGGGGTCATGTCTTCATACAAAAGGGTCGCATAGTCGTACTCAAGGTCGTGCCATATTGCTCAGGGGTCACGTCATCGTGCTGATGGGCTGATTTAATATAGCCTTGTCATCGTTAAGCAGAGATCCTGAAGGTTAATACTTGATCGTCAGCAAATATGAGCAAAGAAGGAGATTTAGCATCTCTGCACTTTAACAAAAGACTTTATAAGTGATAACAAGTGTTGTAGGTTTTAATGGAATGCAAGCTGCAGTACATTAATCCTAAGTGATTAACACGCAGGAAAACGTGCATGATAAACGTTTATAAAGTTAGATCCAAATACTGCTGCTCAGCACAAACGTTTCTTTTGAAAATTACTCTTTAATAAGTACCTTATTTTTGTCTTCGTTTTTGCTGTAAACAAAATCATGTCAAAGATAATTTGTTTTTCCTCAGGGAGGCAAGGAGACTTGCAGCATTCAATATGTAAGTGCTCGAACCTGCATGAATTGCTGTTGCACAAGGATTGATGAAAATTGTGTTTTGGGCCTTGTGTAACTGCATTTAATTAAGATTTGAAAGGACAGCATTACCGTGTTGATTCTTACGATTAGTATTGTCAGTGAGCCTTTGACGGACTGATTATTCTTAATCATGTATGTAGTACACTTGCTGCTGGTGGTCTTATTACGAATCAAGTAATTATTCTCTTCATGAGTGATTTTTTTGAAGTGCGTGAGCAAAGTGTGCCGTCGAAAGTGATTACATGTACGAATTATCGGTAAGTGAAAGTGAAAATACCATCAAGAAGAATAGATAGGATGTGTATTGAAGAAACACGTCGTTCAGATTGAGGGACGAATTTATGAGAGCAGACAAAATGCAGACCAATGGTGTTGCTCACAAACTGACGAATGTTAAGGAAATATTACTTTCTTAGATAGCTTAGCTCTGATGTATGTGCTCAAGGAGAAATATAGTACACACACGTACGTAGCACTCTACCACTCGTCTCTTATGATATTACACATATAAGTAACACTCTACCAGTCATCTTTTACAATGTTACACACATGTAAGTAGCACTCTACCAGTCGTCTTTTACAATGTTACACACATGTAAGTAGCACTCTATCAGTCATCTTTTACAACGATACACACATGTAAGTAACACTCTACCAGTCATCTTTTAGTGTTACACACACAAGTAAGTAGCGTTCTGCTAGCCATCTTTCACGACGCACGTAAAACGGGAGTTTCCTGTTTGTCACGTGAAGGAGAGAATGCAATCATCGCGTCACTTGTGATAATCATTGAGAACGCTGCTGGGCTTCCCGTTCCTGGGAGGTGGAAGGTGTGGTAAACATGCTAAGGTTGGCGTTTGCGTCATTAGACTCGAAATCTGCCGTGATATTGCCTCTCTGTGGAGACACACACACAGGACGTTTAGGGAATTGTTGTCAGTGTGTTGGCCCACTGCAGGGAGTGTACTTTGCTCCGTCTGTGTTTGTAATTACCCAGTTGTAATGTACGGAGAGGTAGATCTTCACCCACGGGGCCTGATTTGAACTTTTATTGTGTGTTCTGAGATTTTGACATCAGGCAGGGCCAGAGCCAAGCACACATCGCAGGGAAGTTTAGGGTCGAAAATGAATGAATGGTGTGAGGTACATGATGTCGAGTGGTATGTATAACATGTAGAAAGCATGTAGTTGTGAAATGAGTACCAGCAGCTCACATGTATGTGAGGTAGAAAGAAAAGACATCCACCTGAGTTAGGGAAGGGAACTTGACGGCCACCGTCGTGCTGTCTCGTTACCTCGCCATCGCTAACCCTCCCACTACCCAGGTGGTAGTACCCTCCTGGGGTGTGGCTGCCTGCCACCTGTGTGTGTGTGTGTGTGTGTGTGTGTGTGTGCGTGTGTGTGTGTGTGTGTGTGTGTGTGTGTGCGTGTGTGTGTGTGCGTGTGTGTGTGTGTGTGTGTGTGTGTGTGTGTGTGTGCGTGTGTGGTAGTGTACGTTTTCGTGTACCACGCCGTTGCCTTTGTTCTCTGTTCTGCATCACCAAGTTTCCTTTTTTTTTTCTGCAATTTCTGTGCAGAGTTCCCCGTTGCCCGTACAATAAAACGCTTATATTTTTTCCTCAGAAGTTTATAAAGGTATTTATGCCACCGTTCTATTCATTCTCTCTCTCTCTCTCTCTCTCTCTCTCTCTCTCTCTCTCTCTCTCTCTCTCTCTCTCTCTCTCTGCCCAACAGTTTCCCTATGATAGATAGATGATTTCCCGTGTCAGAAGGCGATAAAAGTCACACGACGGAGATTCGCAAAATTTCGCTAACACTGTCTGATGAAATACAGCGACAGACACAACACTTGAGTCCCGCTCTTTCGTTTGTGGTGGCGAGGCAAAAGGTTCTTGGCTTTGGTAGTGCAGAAGGGAATTTAACAGTTCTCTTATAGTTTTCTTCATCTCTTCATATTAGTAGAAAACAAGAAAGAGGATAACAAGAAGATGGAAGACACAGTGATGGATGATTATACACTGAGTTTGAAGGCCATTATGTTAGTGATGGATGATTGCACACGGGAGTTGAGGGCCATTATCTTAGTGATGGATGATTGCACACGGGGGTTAAGGGCTATTATCTTAGTGATGGATGATTGCACACGGGGGTTGAGGGCCATTATCTGATGGATGATTGTACACGGAGGTTGAGGGCTATTATCTTAGTGATGGATGATTGCACACGGGGGTTAAGGGCCATTATCTTAGTGATGGCTGATTGTACACGGGGGTTAAGGGCCATTATCTTAGTGATGGATGATTGCACACGGGGGTTAAGGGCCATTATCTTAGTGATGGATGATTACACACGGGGGTTGAGGGCTATTATCTTAGTGATGGATGATTGTACACTGGGGATGAGGGCCATTTTCTTCCGTGATTCGTGCGTTGAGAAACACACTCAGCCAACAGTCTAGAATTGAGAGGAACGTAAAGGCTTTTGAGACACATGTTCCGCCAGTGAGCACGAGCAGAGTGTACCTAAGTCGCAGGACGTATCATTGTTACGATACGTTGCAACCTGGTTGTGAGGCGCGTCGCATTAGGGTAATGAACGGTACTGCTGGTTTCCATTGGCTGTCCTGGATGTTCTCATTCAGGTGATCATCGGCAGCGAGGGAGGGAGTTAGGTGGTCCGTTCACACGGGGCTTTGAGATTTTTTTTTTCTTTTTACTATTTCATTTCGCTTTTTTCCGTGTGAAAAATGTGCCGCTAGACCGTTGCCGGAATTGGCGGGTCTGGGTTATGAAAGAGCTGGAAAAATACTGCAGTTGTCGTCCTCGAAAAGTAGCTGGGGAAAGGGAATCTTAGATTGACTTTCGAGAGTCTGAAGCGACTAACTGATTTAGAACTGTGTTACAACATCCACCTCCTCCTCCTCCTCCTCCTCCTCCTCCTCCTCCTCACCTGTTCCTCGCGTTTCACTCATCACATAATGTATTTTGATACCACCGTCTTACTTTATCACCATGTACGTAAGAGTGACAAACAGTACGTGTTTCTACCCAAAGGCTTAATGAGGAGGAGGAGGAGGAGGAAGATAAGGAGGAGAAAGAAGATAAGGAAGAGGAGGAGGAGGAGGAAGAGTAGGAGGAGAAGATCACAGACACAGGTTGGATTCTTCATCTTGTGTACCCCTGGATCCTGTGGGACTCGTGTGGTACGACAATTCTGGCGCGGCATTAGCCCTCCAGGAAGCGGCACAGAACCGTGGTGTAATAACTGGCAAGCGACACAGCAAGGTCAGAGGAACATGAAATTGAAACTTCCGCCATGCACAAAATATTTGCAGCGCCACCATGTTTGATCCGCTCCGGTTTTGTTCAGTTCAATATATGGGTTTTGCTTTACAGACACACACTGACATACACACGGACATTGGCAGCACACAACTACACATGCACACACATGATATATATATATATATATATATATATATATATATATATATATATATATATATACACATATTTCTTCACAAATATTCGCCTTATCCCGCGTTAGCGAGGTAACGTTAAGAACAGAGGAGTGATCCTTAGAGGGTATGTCCTCAGTTGGCCCACCTCTCTGTTCCCTCTTTTGGAAAATCATAAACGGGAGGGGAGGATTTCCAACCCCCCGCTCCTTCCCCTTTTAGTGACCTTCTACGACACAGAGAATACGTGGGAAGTATTCTTCTCCCCTATCCCCAGGGATAATTATATATATATATATATATATATATATATATATATATATATATATATATATATATACTGTACATATTTTTAATCATCTGATTTTTCCTAGATGTAGTCCACTGAAATTAGTTGAAGTTCATTTGTGGCGCTTTTAGAATTGTAACATAAAATGTCATTAATTCGGAAATGTTGACATAAACGTAATTTGTTTGCCCTTATAGTTATACTGGTAATATATATATATATATATATATATATATATATATATATATATATATATATATATATATATATATATATATATATATATTATTGCTGCAGGTTTTGTTGACGTAAAGAGGTGATTTGATATATTTATATTGCTGGTGTTATCAATGTAGTAGAATTCCCATATATTTTTTAGTTTATTGACAAATTTTATTATATATTTCCGTAATTTTCTTTCACTCCTCCATTGTGGTCGTGAGATAATTCTCGTATTCTATTTTTTTTCAGTAGATTTCTTACGTGGGGGATAAAGTTGTGTTGGTGAAGGGAATGACCAAAAGCTGACTGGAGTATTTCTAGAAGGTTGATGGAGGATCATCGTAATGTGTAATCATTTACTTTTTCTGTGTAGGGGAGGGAGGTTTATACTCTTGGAACCACATCTTGTGAAGATTTAGTATGTGTGTGTGTGTGTGTGTGTGTGTCGTCCTGACGAGTCGTTCTGAGTCGTTTCCCAGAGCCGTAATGGTGTCCTCGTTCAGTGTCATGACATCCCCTGGCAGTCATCACGGGTCGTCCCCACGAGTGTGGTGTTGTGGAGGTGACGCCTCGTACAGAGTCGTCTGGACGAGTCCTTAGGTGAGTCAGGGTTGACAGAGTCGCGTTGGCGGAATGGTTGTGCGTCACCTCCACCAGGAGGAGGAGGAGTCCCCTGGGGGCGTCCTCGTTGATCTCACTGTGGCCGGTCTATTAAAGCTGAGGCCTTTTAGCAGGTTACTTCCGGCACTCGTAGGAAGGTACGTGGAATCTAAATACTACAGAAGCTTGATACTACAATACCCGTATGGGATATATATATATATATATATATATATATATATATATATATATATATATATATATATATATATATATATATATTCAGAAGTCTTTTACGTAATCAGGAAAGTCCTTTTTATTGTACCTATAGTGATTGATTCAGTACAATAGAAACCTGAGGACTGATATTTGGGGTGCTTGTGATTTGGAAAGTTCAGGGATCGATTTGCGGTCAGTCAACTAGCTTCAAGGATGGCGCCAGGGAACGACAACCGCATTGAACGACCATCCAGTCTTATGATGGGTCGGGGCTTTCGACGCGGACCGAAGCATGATTCGTTCATTTCTTCAAACCCGACTTTTGTCGTCTCTTGTGTGTCCAGAACGACTCGAATATTGGTCCGTCGTTCTTATACGTCGTATTGAGGTTTACTGAGTCGCGAGGTTTACTGATGATGCGAGCTGGATTGCTCCTTTGAGCGCCGTCATATGACGAGTCGTGGTTCTGAGTCAGTGTTGTGAGTCAGTAATAGAAATGAGTAATTGAATAAAACTTCGGTTCAGCAGCCATACACGAAGCAGTTCAGTGTTCTTGTTCGCACGAACGAGGAACCTCGCCCTCGAATAGTCTCTGAAACGTGTGGATACATTTTGACCATAGACAGATCAGTTGTGGATTTTACTAAATACTAGAATGGTTGGGTTCGAAACCTTTATGAAATATAATCCATATATCCAGACAGTTGTTGGAAAAGTTGAAGAAGGTACAAAAAAGAGAACGAGATGGGGTTCGAAACAATCCACTGCTGTGGCCAGAAAACCAAGACCCTTAACTTTACACCTCCGGTGCAGCCGTTCTGGGGAAATCTCCTCACACCTTCGGTTTAAGCAACTATTATTCGCCCAGTTACAGTCGGTTACAGTTGATTGGCAGGAGCGAATATTGGTCGGTCAGCAGCAGGGGCCGGAGTGTAGGTGGAGCTGCAGCATGTATTTATGTGCATAAATCCGAACATCTGGATGAATTTTGACGTGTATGATCTGAGGCGCCTCCATAGGGCGGATTGTGGTCCACAGTAGGTGACCTGTCAGAGTTAACTGGCATTTCATGATTTACCGTTTGGATGTTTGACAGAGGTGCTGGTGTTCCCTGTGGACGCTACCAGGTATGTGGAAAAGTGGTGATTTACATTTCATTTATCAGTGTGAACAAGATTTCCTTTGGGTATACACTGATGACTACTATTATCGTTGTACGTTTGTATTAAAGGAAAGATAAACTGTCTGTGATTGGCTTCGCGAGTTTTACCCTCGAAGTTTCATCATAGTTCAGTTGTAGGTTGGGAGGCTTCGCTTTTCCAGCGGCCTCTAGCTATATCGTTTCATGTATTACTCCGCGTCGTGCTTTGTTCTGAGGTATGAACTTATTTTTTATTTTCTATTCATTTCATTTGCCTTTCTATTCCCCCCATCCCCTTATTCTCAACATAGACATGCTACAGTATTGCTGTGACCAGCCATCATCGATATGTACTGATGTTGAGACAAGAAATTTGAATCGCGATGAGTCCCATTTCCGAACGGATTCACAACGCGTGAATCCCTGAGCTGCTTCGAAGCAGTGCTCGTTTCATACGTCTTTTTGCGCAGTAGTGTGTGGCTTCTCTGGTGATCTGAGGGACGTGTCACGGAGTATGGATTGCACTAATCATTTTTCCCTTCCAGGATTAAGTGAAAAGTGTGTTAACTGCTGTCACAGAGGCTAAAAAGATTCTGAACGAGTAATGTAGACAGAAGACCATGTGATACCATGATCTATTCCAGCGTGAAAAGATGAGTGAAGTAGTGATTAGTGGTTAGTCCTTGTGTTGCGCCGGGAGATGTGATGGTGTAGCGTAGCAAGAGAGCGAGTGAGAAAAGTACTTTGGAGGATGAGTGTGGAGGCGGTGGCGGCCAGGGTGGAGGAGGGTGGAGTGTGATGCTTGGCTACGCCTCCACCCAGCCATGATGGCGCTCTTTGGGATGGTATGGCTGCTCAAGGTCCGCAAGCATCTGCGCCATTGCGCCCACTGCCGAGCCCACCTGAGGACCTGCGCTCACTGCCGGGCGCGGCCCTCCCCCTCCCTGCCGTCCATCATCAACTCCAGAGATTCTACCAAAGAGTCGTGTGCCCAGGACACCGCCTCGCAGACCTCACCGCCCGAGCAAGACCGGGGCAGGATCACCCTGGACCTGGTGGCTCACCAGCCGCCCCGGGACGACGACAGCGACGACCCTGATGTGGCCAGCGGGGACGCACGGGGTCACGGGGCCAGGGAAGAAGCCAGGACGAGCGGAGAGGACACCAGTGTGGAGGAGAGGGCCGAGGACCCACCTGTGTCCCAGGGCTGTGAGGAGGAGGAGTCAGGTCAGTACGTGCAGTATACCGGTCGGGTGTCGCCCGCGCTTCCCGTTCCCCCACCCCGTAGTCCTGCCCCGCTGACCAGAGATGGCCCCAGGTCGCCCCGTCGGCCCCATGACCCGGCCATTAGCGTGGCCCAGGAGCCGTGCGAAAGCGCAGCTGGCTCCCTGGCCAGCCGCGTGTGCAGCCTGTACGGCCAGGAGCCTTCCAAGCCCGACACCGTCAGCGAGAGGCGGAGGTCCTTCGGCTCCACTAAGAGGAGGAGTCTGCCGGAGTGTGAGGAACTAGAGACCGGGGAGGAGGGCGTCAGGACCGCCACCCTGCCCCGTCAGGGCTCCACCGGCAGCGGCTACCGCTTCTGCTACACCCCAGGTCATACCCACCCGTACGCCTGCCCGCCTCTGGCTGGCTCTACCCCACAACTTCCATTGTACACCCGCACCACCCACGACACCAGCCCCCAGCGCCCATGGGACGGCCCCACACCTCAGACACACACTACACAGGCTGCCCATACAACGCCCACACCACACGTAACCCAGCCGCAGCACCCTACACTGCCCAGCCTCCCACGGGAGACGCCGCAGGTAACACTCGACCCGCGCTACCTGCCAGGAGAAGCCCTGGAGGGGGCTTACGGCGGCTCAGACTCCAGCCGCAGCTCCCACAGCGGCTCCCGTAGCTCCTATAGTGACCACAGTCTGCCGCCTCCGCTGCCGTTCTCTGAAGGCGCCATACACTACCTCCCTGCTCCCGCCCACCTGCCCACACAATACCACCATCCACTGCAGCATCGCCAGGGGCATGTTGATGGCGGCTACGGGCGGCGGTCTAGCATAGCGGGGCTGCCGTGCCCACCGGCTCAGCGCCCCATCCACTACTGGGACGGCGTGTGGTCCATCCCTACCAGCTCCGCCGTCACCACCTTCCTGGGCGCTGACTACCCGAGTTACGACCCCACCACCGTGCCGGGCCGTGACCGACGCCCCTTCGCCCTCCTGGATGCCCACACCCACTCGTCTCCTCGCGGGGTTCAGGGCACAATCCCCAGGGCCCGCAGTTCCTCCAGGTCTCGCAGCTCCCCGGCGCGTCGCGGCCGCAGTCACTCCCGTAGCCCCAGCAGACACCACGCTAGGATCGACCTGTTGGAGGAGTGTGGGGGTGGTATGGCCGAGGGTGGAGGAGTGGCGGCGCGGAGGGCGGTGTGGGAACGGGAGGCCGGGTCGGGGAAGCCTATTCCACCTCCACCACCACCTAAGTGGGCAGCCACCGCTTCGGCAGGATCCCGAGCCTCCTACTGCGCCCTACACGGATACAACAGACCCAAAGGTAAGTCTGTTCACCCGCCAGCACAGACTTGGAGGCTGAAATGTTTATGATAGCCTCAGACCAACTACCCTCCGAGGTCAGATCAGCTTATTGTGTCACTCTCATGCCACATGAATGGATCAGCTAAAACTTTAACCTCTTGAACCCCTAAGCACGACAGTAAGACCTTGGGTTTGACGGCATGACCAGACCATCATACCCATGTGTCGTGCTGTCGTACTCAGGTGGTTGATATCTTCACTACATCCTTCTTCGTCCGGCCTTAGACCTAGCTTGGATCGTTTTTAGGTGTCAGGTCAAAATCCATCTTCATACATCAAAGGCCTTATCCCCTCATCTTTATTACGTCCACATCCTCACTAAACCCTCCATACCACTGGCCTTAGAATTGAGCCGTACAAGGGTAAGGTTGAAGGCTGTCTTCACTACACCCTCGTCACCACTTGACTTTCACTTGAACCATATGGGTCGGGTCAAAGGCCAGTTTTACAACCTCATCTTTATCACATCCACGACACCACTCCCCTTTGATCTGTGACCCATATAGGCCTAAGACGTGACCCATAAGGATAATGTGTAGCCTCATCTTCACTAGATCCTCTTCCCCTGTATATTTCTTTGTACCTTGAACAGACGTAATCAAGCTGATAGAATATGGAAATTGCTTTTAACAGGAGACGGCTACATAACCTCTACACACAGATCCCAATCATCATTGTAAGTAAGATTAAGTTTTCCTCCGTGACAAAGAAATATGATGTTTGATATATATTTGATATATCCGTTCCAAGGATTGAAGCTCGTTTTCCGAAAGGGAAACATACTGTTCTTGCTTTCTTTTTATATATATATTTGTTACTTTATGTACAGTATGCTTCTTAACGCTGATTTGATGAAGGTACATTTAACGTGACCCATAAGGGTCAGGTCAAGGGTCAGTGGTGTCGAGGGTTTAGTGACGATTACCTTTAACATTATCCATAGGGGTTAGATTGAATGCCATTGGTGTCATGGTAGTATTAATTAAAAGATGATGGTAAAGTGAAATATGTTTCTTGTGGTTTCATGGAAGGTATGTTCTCAAGGGTGAAATGAAAATAAGTATACTGATGTTATCGTTGCAGATGCGTTTGTCAAAAATGTTAAATTACGAAGTGACGGTATGTTCGTTGTAAGTGTTCTAATAAATCTGGAAAGAACTTTAGGGATTGATAGATAGATAAAGGTGTATTATAACCCCAAGGTTATAACTTCTTGAGCACAACGGAACGACCGTGGTGAATGATGGCCTGACTTTTGACCTAACCCTTCTTCATGGCTCAGGTCAAAGGCCAGGCCATCATACCCAAGGGTCGAACAGTCACGGGTACGATCACACCCTCGTGCTCTAGGATCGAACAAGTCTTCTTAAGGGTCTTACCGTCTTGCCTAAGGGTCTTATCGCTGTGCTCAAGGGTTCGAATCTCCGTGTTCAAGGGTCGCACCGACCTTGCTCAAGGGTCGTAACTTTTGCTTCAGGGGTCGGACAAGCGTGCTCAAGGGTCGCACCGCCTTACAAAAAGGGGTCTTAGCGATTTAATACCGGGTCGCGTCGTCCTGTTCAAAGTGGTAAGAAAACGACCAAAGTTCATCTCCTTGAAGATCCTCCAGTAATGGGCTCAAAAAGTCGTTTAAGAAACCCGTCAGTCTCCCTGTTGTTCCGTGTCAGTCATTTGGTATAATTGCTCAATAAACGTAATTGCTACAAGAAATTAAAAGCCATCCCTTGAGCCTCTTAATAACCCAAGTCAGCCTTCTTGAAGACCCTCCCACAGAAGGTTTACACTTCACTTACGAAAGCTGTCTGGTAGCCTTGGTGTCTCATGTCCGTCATTCTGTTTAATTGCCCGATAAAAACAGTAATGGCCTTCAATCCAGGCTCAGCTCTATTATGAAATCGCCAATTAAATATAAAACCCAACAAATCGGTTTAAAGCCACGAAAACCCGCTTACCCTTTCCGACTTAACCCACGGTAACGGTTATCTCTTGTTATTGGGGCGAAGAGTTACCCTAAACGGTAACAGTTACCTCCCGTGTGAAGCATTGGCCCAAAACGTTCATTGGGAACGCCTGTGATGCCGATAAAAGTATCCCCCAACAAAACTTGAGGGTTTAAGCCTCTAGTAACCCGTATCTCTAATGTTCAACACAAATTACATTAATTTAACATTAATTGGATTAATTACTTCCTCAGAATTCGACAAGTTTCACTTGAGAGTCATTAAAGATAATCATGATGAAGCTGTACTATTCTTAACTAGACCTGAAAGCTTTGATGAGACAGAGACTAGTTAACGAGCTCTGAACACTGTGATATGGAGGCTTATTATTCCCAAGCCTTAGTGTCGATAGTTCTGAATTTCCTGTTGACTTATTGGACTTTAACGTAGGTAAAGTCTTATGGAGACTCGGACCATTTGAGCATGAGGGTACGACCTTTAGTAATGATGTTGATTTGGCCTTTCATTGTAAGTTCAAAGGCCAGGTCATCATGTTACAGGGTCCTACCATCTTGCCCAAGGGTTCCATCGTCGTGTTCAAGGGTTCCTACTCCTCTTGCCTGAGGCTCGTACCGTACTGCTTAAGGATTGTACCGTAAATGCTGAAGGTCTAGACAGGAATTGGTCTAGTTTTGCCCTCATATCGACTCCAGGCGAAGGTCGTCAGTATGCATACGATCTACTTCTCAGACATAACCTTATGTTGAGTTACGGGAAGTTAGAGAAGCTTTCTGACCTACGTCAGTGTAAGGGGGAAATGTAACTCGAGATTTTGACACATGAAATCACGCTAACATTGTTTGAGAAAGTTTAGTCGTCAAGATTGTCTATGAAGAGTTGATTTCAGTTGCCTATTCGTCCTCTTCACACGGAAGAATATGGTCGAGTTTTTCTCTGTAGGTCAACAAATCAGCTTAACTGAGATCTTGTTGCTGACCAGGGTCTCTGTCAACCCTGCACTGCTATCCAAACACACGTGTTCTCTGACTCAGTAAGCAGTGGTGTTCTCAATCATATATCTTCAGTAAGTCAGTCCAAAGGAAAATCCAAGGAACGTAACGTCTTTTGTTGCTACTGGAATTAAAACGTCAGTCAGTAGCGTTTGGGTAAGCAGCAGCAGCAGCAGTGAACCAAATAATCTAATTTTGAAGCATTTCCTGCCACATGAAAAATTTCCCCAGCTGTAATATGTTGAATATTCCCCAGACCTCCATCCCCCCCCCACCACACCCCCCTTTTTTTCGGTTCGGTTCATTTCTAACTGAATAAATTGGGCTTTAGACCAACCGCAAAAGATTTCCAGATTAAAATGCTCCTCGCTATTGGATTCATGCGTATTTTCAAGTTTAATTTAGTGCCATAGCATTAGTCCTTGGTGCCCCGAGTTACTAAAGACTTCCAGGTAAAATAAAATCGTTGTTTTTTTTGTTTCTTGTATTTTTATTTAAACCGCAATTCACTGCTTCAACTTTGACGTAACTTAGTTTTTTTTTTTTAGGAAATTTAATGTATATAGTTTGTATTAAGCCTTTGAGCACCATGGTACGACCCTAGAGCACCAGGACCACCTGAGCACGACGGATATTACTAGTGGGTATGATATGGCCCCGGCATTTGACCTGACCCTCAAAGATCAGGTGATAATGACCGGAGTGTCACATGCCCTAGGGGTCGTACTTAAGTATATTACCGCTGTGCTCAAGGATCCCGACCATCATGCTCAAGGGTCGTACGATCGCACTGACGGATCACACAGTCGTGCTCACGGGTTGTACAGTCGTAGTCGCAGGTAACCAGTCGTGCTCACAGATCGTACAACCGTACTCACGGATCGTGTTGTCGTGCCTAAGAGTCGTACCGTCGTGCTTAAGGGTCGTACAGTCATGCTAAGCCAGTGATCATACCATCGTGATCATGGGTCGTGGCGTCGTGTTTAAGCGTCGCACGTCCGTCTTCCTCAAGGAGGTTAATCGTGTTTCATGTTTACTTATGTATATATCTCACCGTGGCCACTCGTTAGCTTTGACCCGAGTTTGAGGAAACATCGCGAGTTTTCCAGTCTTGCAATAAAGATAACAACTTCGTGTGAAGATAACCGAAGTGAATTTAGACTTTGATGGTAGTAGTGTGGAGTGTGCACACTACAGGAGACAACCGTACATTATTCAAGACGGTATTCTGAAATTCAGTCCTAGGGTTTGATAACTTTTTTTACGTTGGAGGCTCCAGTCAGGGACACAAGTCCACATCAAGGACAGTCTTTAACTGGAATATAAAGGGATTAATGAAATGGAAAAAGAAGAGAGACAAGGGAAAGTAATTACGAATTTGGTGGAAGTTAAAAAGCTGTCATATAAAAAGTGTCGGGTCATAGTTATTTGGTAAGACATGAGAGGGTAGAGAGTTCCAAAGCTTCGAGGTGTAGGGAGAGAAACTGTTATTAAATAGGCCTTTTCTTGAGTTGCCAACGCCCACACAGTAATCATGTGACATTTTGCCAGTGGTGAGTGCACACAGCAACTAGCTCTCGGGAGTAAAAAACAAAGTAATACTTATGGGAGAGAGAAAGTGAACAGACATTACGGCGTAGGGCAAGTGGGTCACGTTTTGAAGTGAGCCTGGGAGAGTTTATAAGTTTGATTGCTTTTGACTCTATCCAGTAACGATGCAGAGCTGGAACCACCCCATCCATATGTGAGAGCAGTACTCCTTACAAGGACATATTGAATACCCTGTGTAAACGTAGCGTCTGTTCGGAAGAAAAGATAATTCGACATCTTAACAGGACTCCCCGTTTTGGGGGAGGAGAGTTAGCTATCCCGTAACGCAGGGTTTTCAAGATAGGGTGGATGTTACAGTGAATACCAAGTATGTTCACTGAGTCAAGAGGTGGTATTAAAGATCCGTCGAAGGATAGAGGGACGTTGTAAGGAATTTTCGATAGAGAGATTGGCAGAAACTGGGTCTTGTAGGCGGAAACTGGGTCTTGTAGGCGTTAAACTTAACCAGATTTCGTGTACCTCATTAAGATATCCAATCTAAATCTGAGTTTCTTAAGGAAATTGTGTCGGTACGAGATGCAGATTGAATAATTGAAGAAGGAGCAGATTTGAAGGATGTGGAGGAATGCATATGAGTGCCTTTGGTTATTTGTAGAAAAAAGAAAATTGTTGATAAAAAGGAGAAAAAGTGTAGGAGATAGGAAAGAACCTTGAGGGACATCAGTGTTAATGGAGAAAGGTGGAGAGGCCGATCCATCGACAACTATGAAGATAGATCAGCCACAGAGGATAGAACAAAAAGAGGGAGGGAAGCCAGAAGAGGCAAGCTTAGAAATGACACCCCGATACCAAACCCTGTCAAAAGCTTTGGATATGTAAAGGGCTACTACGTAGGATTTTCCAAAATCTCTCTCTGAGGATGACCAAACATTGGTAAGGTAGGAAAGAACATCGCTAGTGGATATCTCCAACCGGAGGCCATAATGGTGATCAGAGAGAAGAATGTGAGGTTTAAGATGTCCGGGGATACGGGAGTTGAAGATGGAATGGAAGACTTTGGAGATAGTAAATGTCAAAGTAAGAGAACGACAGTTAGAGGGATTAGAACGGTCACCCTTGTCAGGGATGGGATGTACCAACGCATGCTTCCAAAAAGGAAAGCTTCTGGTTTTTAAACAGAAGCGGAACAGACGGACAAGCACAGGTGCAAGTTTAGAGACGCACGCTTTCAGTACAGAGGGAGAAGCCGCTTTTCGGACGCTTCAAAAAGAGATTACGGTAAGAAGGAGCACCAGGGGATGAGGGAATGTTAGTCATCCAAGATGGAGTTCGAAGAGAAGCGGGAACCAGAGAGTTGCTTTGTCTACGGGGGTGACGGAAAATTGACGGAAAGGTAGAGCGACATAAGTTGTTTGCGATGCCCTTAACTAAAGACCGGAGAGACTTATCAGTGAATGAAAAGGAGAGTCTGTCGCACTATCTTTGTATACAGGAAAGTTTTGCCTCACGGATAATGTACTTGAAGTGATTAAGGGCTTTTATAATGTTTAATGAGAGTCGGAGGAAGGAGACTTTTTCCGAGCCTGATAGGCTTGATTCCTTGCCTGAATGGCCTCAGAACAGGAACGAATGAACTGATTTTCGTAAGTTATTCCACTCAGCTTTGTTGAGGTGCAGGATATTTACATTTAGAAGGGGCTGCTGGAAGGGGAGGTGCCGTTTAAACAGATGCATTTATGAGAGTGTGGTCAGATGAATTAACTGGGGAGCGAGATTGTGTAGCGAAAGTGTGATGGATTAGAGAAGAAAAACTGATCCAGAATGTTAGGAGAGTGGTCATAGCGATCAGTAATATGGTTGGGGTGGCTAACAATTTGCTCCAGATCTTTGAGAATGTAGAACGTAAGGGCCTGAATCTTGTCACCATCAGTGTGGGAAGAGTTCACCATTCCCGATAGTGAATATTGAAATCCCTTAGGTAAAGGGTCTCGGCTCGCGGATGAGGGGATGACACTGCCTCATGGCAGGAGCTTAGATGGTCACAGGAATTAGTAAGATTTGTAGATTAAGGAGAGCAGTAGACTAAACAAAGGAAAACAGGTGATATTTGCGAGACAAACCTTGAGCCATATGATATTAAAGTTCGGGGACTCAAGTTCCTCGAGGCTTGCCACAGGTGTGTTGATGTCTAAATAAGCAGACGCCACCTTTGAACCGGTA
Source organism: Panulirus ornatus (assembly GCF_036320965.1). NCBI lineage: Eukaryota > Metazoa > Arthropoda > Malacostraca > Decapoda > Palinuridae > Panulirus > Panulirus ornatus. The sequence continues at coordinate 44,704,358 of NC_092227.1, forward strand.
TAGTGTGTGAAGATTATAGTGTGACATAATGACACCATTAGACAGTTGGGTCCAAAAGAGAGGTACTAGAAAAATAGTGTTCAACAGGAGAGAGGTTGCTAGAAAGACATCGAACGTTGGAAGAGTGAAATGAAAGAGGCAGGTCTAACAGAGAGGGAGAGGTCGTGAGAGGGGCCGGTACTACTATTGTCTGAGTCCTCCCTCTCATTGGCAGTAGAGTCAGGCGGGAACCTGGAGATTCTTAGCACTCCATGATGCCGGGGACTAGAGGGCCAAATTTCTTAGACTCTGCCATGATTACATTTAAAACGATTGTGTAGACGAGATGAGAAGAGAACATATTTGAAGAACGTAAGCGAGATCTGAGTAAGTGTTTGGTGCTTGTAAGGAAGATGGCAGTAGGACTAGCCTGGTAGTCCCGTTTTGATGAGACAGAAAGTAAGATCAGCAGTCCTAACATGGAGTATGTAAGATGGTTCCGGTCACCACTCTAACACTCCTCACTCAGGACGGTAGTGCCACCCTGGACGGCTGCTGTTAACAGCCTGCTACTTAAGGGATTGCATTAAGGGTTGGGGATGGGATATTCCTCGAGTATTCTGGGGTGTTGGGAGGGTCCAGTAAGCTGCCTCCTAAGCCCCTCCCTCTCGCCGGCAGCAGAGTCATACAGGGAAGTGAGGTCATAAGAAGATACATTAGATATGCAGGGGTTGTGGAAGGGGCCATTACTACCAGAGCCATCCCCCCCTCATTGGAAGCGGAGTCACTTTATATGCCCAGTGCACTCTTACATTTCTCTGTTGAACATCCCATGCGGTCTCTGATGATGAGCTGGCGAGGTGTTTGAAGGTATGGGACTCCCAACGATGTTTGTGGATACGAGGGATGGGCTGTAGATGAGGATGTGCGGATGACGGTGGATAGTTGAAAATTCCGTGTTTGAGAACAACATGTGAGATTGTATTATTGACTAATTACTCGTGTGGTTAAATCGTCGTTCTCATAGGATTAAGCTTCGTCTGAAACGGCACTTGAGACGCACTAACTTGCTATAACCAGGATATATATATATATATATATATATATATATATATATATATATATATATATATATATATATATGTATATAATATATATATAATATTTCAGCTATAATAGCAGAACTTTATTAAAAGAACTCGCACTGTAATTAGATGTATTTTTTGATAATTATGTTTAATTATATGCAAATTTTTAACGCAAAAAAGGATTGAAATTTTTTTCAGAACGATATGTGATTTCAGGGGTTAAAAGCAGTCCATTTTTTGGGAAGGGTGGGGGGATAAATTGATTATTTAACACCTCTTGAGTATATGGATGAGCCCCTTGAGCAAGAAGTCATGACCTTTGAGCACGATAGTACGACCCTTGAGCACGATAGTACGACCCTTGAGCACGATAGTATGACCCTTGAGCACGATAGTACGACCCATGAGCACGATAGTATGACCCTTGAGCACGATAGTATGACCCTTGAGCACGATAGTATGACCCTTGAGCACGATAGTACGACCCATGAGCACGATAGTATCACCCTTGAGCACGATAGTATGACCCTTGAGCACAATAGTATGACCTATGAGCACGATAGTACGACCCATGAGCACGATAGTACGACCCATTAACACGATAGTACCACCCCTCCGCATGACAGTAAGTTTATTTATGGTTTGAACTTAGCTTTGACTTTTAAGAGTCAGGTCAAAAGCCAGACCTCTCTCTCTCTCTCTCTCTCTCTCTCTCTCTCTCTCTCTCTCTCTCTCTCTCTCTCTCTCTCTCTCTCTCTCTCATATTCGTCATTTAACCATGCATTTGCACACTTTATTGAATGAAAACGATTAAAAGTTTACCGTGTTTCCTACAAATCATTCTCTCTGTCAGAAATGATTGTATACATGAAATAAACGCAAAACATATATATATATATATATATATATATATATATATATATATATATGTAGCGTATATACATATATATATTTTTTCCTTTTGAATACGGGGTCTGCAATTTCATTTTCATTCCCTCCATCATCGATTGTATACCTTCAAAATGCAAAGCGAGGTAGTGAAACTATTACAGTATTGTATGATCCATTGTAAAATACTGCTCCGGTCTATGGAAACCTGCAGTAATATATGGAGTTGGAGATTGCATGCTTGTAGAATAAGACGTTTTTAGTATCTTCTAAGGGAAGCTAAACTATGTAATTCTAAATGAATAGTTGTGATTTTTTCATACATATTTTTATTCATGCTGAAGTGTGTTGAATGACCATATTCGACCAACAGCGCATTACGGATTCCACAAGACGAAAGCCAATAGATGTGACGTTTTTAAGTATACTACGCCTCTTGTGCTCCGTGTCTTAAAGGATTTGAAGTTAACTATTTAGTAGGTTTTTAAGGTTGAAATAACTCGTGTTTCATGTGTTTCATCCTGTGAAACCATATATGTTCGTCACTTCCCGCGTTAGCGAGGTAGCGTTAAGATCAGAGAACTGAGCCTTAGAGGGAATATCCTCACTTAACCCCCTTCTCTGTTCCTTCTTTTGGAAAATTGAAAACGAGAGGGAAGGATTTCCAGGCACCCGCTGCCTCCCCTTTTAGTCACCTTCCACGGCCCGCAGGGGATACGTGGGAAGTGTTCGTTCTCCCCTATCCCCAGGGATAATATATATATATATATATATATATATATATATATATATATATATATATATATATATATATATATATATATATATTTGTCGCTGTCTCCCGCGTTTGCGAGGTAGCGCAAGGAAACAGACGAAAGAAATGGCCCAACCCACCCCCATACACATGTATATACATACACGTCCACACACGCAAATATACATACCTACACAGCTTTCCATGGTTTACCCCAGACGCTTCACATGCCCTGATTCAATCCACTGACAGCACGTCAACCCCGGTATACCACATCGATCCAATTCACTCTATTCCTTGCCCTCCTTTCACCCTCCAGCATGTTCAGGCCCCGATCACACAAAATCTTTTTCACTCCATCTTTCCACTTCCAATTTGGTCTCCCACTTCTCCTCGTTCCCTCCACCTCCGACACATATATCCTCTTGGTCAAGCTCTCCTCACTCATTCTCTCCATGTGCCCAAACCATTTCAAAACACCCTCTTCTGCTCTCTCAACCACGCTCTTTTTATTTCCACACATCTCTCTTACCCTTACGTTACTTACTCGATCAAACCACCTCACACCATACATTGTCCTCAAACATCTCATTTCCAGCACATCCACCCTCCTGCGCACAACTCTATCCATAGCCCACGCCTCGCAACCATACAACACTGTTGGAACCACTATTCCTTCAAACATACCCATATATATATATATATATATATATATATATATATATATATATATATATATATATATATATAGGCTAGGATATATATATATATATATATATATATATATATATATATATATATATATATATATATATATATATATATATATATATATATATATATATATCCTAGCCTATATTCATTCACCAGTCACAACGGAAGGATGAACAGCTGGGTTGACCGTTAGCGAAATATTCTGTCCTAAAGCTCTAACCCCAGCAGGCCTGAGTGGGGTTCAGAGTCAGCTATGGTGACCACTACACCACGGAGACTTAGTAACCATATATCCTTTACATTGCTTTGGAACATGGACGATTTATTTATTTACTTAATTCATTTTACTTTATTTACGTTATTAAATTGATTAAAGAGCTTCAGTGCCGATGATAAGCGGAAGTATTCGGTCTTGCGTCTTCTTGGTAAACCAAAATAAGCAAATTTTCTTTCCTTGCAAATATGGACGTCATTCACATACGACGGAAAAATGGTTTATGCATCCAATAGAAAATCTAGGTATTTGTCATGACCCGAGCTTTGGAGTCTGAATAGAAAGTTAATTAGCATTATTAAAAAGTTTTGAATTTTTCTTTCATGAGATTCACCAAAATTAATAGAATATTTTGCTGTGAAGCAGAAATCCTCGTTGTCTAACTCTGCTTCCCGTGATCACTCATCAAATATGGCTGAATTTAGAAAGTTTGAAATTCGGCCAATGTTTTTTTTTTTTTTTTTTTTTTCTAGCGATCACAGTTTTGTTGATATTCCTGGTGTTTTGTGATGTAGAGCTGGACTTACAGCAGCCTTCCTCACACTCACGTCCATACCATACACACACACCAGAGACTTACCACAGTCCTCATACACGTTAGTATTTATGTCCATCATGATTATTGTTGTCAGAATGAGCATTTGCTGGGCACCCATGTGAATACATGTTAGCTTACATAGGATTATGTATTACTTAAAGAAGGTGAGTTGATGTGTACAATGTGTTGTTTTTTTTTTGTGATGAAATTTTGATTTTGACAGTGTTTTCTTGTGGAATTGAGATTAGAAAGTACTTTGATTTTATAGGAAAGAAATTTGTTCCTTGTGGACACGTTTCTTAGGTGAGTACATAACGTCTTTGTTATAGTCTCCTTTAATGTTTCATTACTGTTTATATATATATATATATATATATATATATATATATATATATATATATATATATATATATTTTTTTTTTTTTTTTTTTTTTTTTTTTTTTTGCCGCTGTCTCCCGCGTTTGCGAGGTAGCGCAAGGAAACAGACGAAAGAAATGGCCCAACCCACCCCCATACACATGTATGTACACACGTCCACACACGCAAATATACATACCTACACAGCTTTCCATGGTTTACCCCAGACGCTTCACATGCCTTGATTCAGTCCACTGACAGCACGTCAACCCCGGTATACCACATCGCTCCAATTCACTCTATTCCTTGCCCTCCTTTCACCCTCCTGCATGTTCAGGGCCCGATCACACAAAATCTTTTTCACTCCATCTTTCCACCTCCAATTTGGTCTCCCTCTTCTCCTCGTTCCCTCCACCTCCGACACATATATTCTCTTGGTCAATCTTTCCTCATTCATTCTCTCCATGTGCCCGAACCATTTCAAAACACCCTCTTCTGCTCTCTCAACCACGCTCTTTTTATTTCCACACATCTCTCTTACCCTTACGTTACTTACTCGATCAAACCACCTCACACCACACATTGTCCTCAAACATCTCATTTCCAGCACATCCATCCTCCTGCGCACAACTCTATCCATAGCCCACGCCTCGCAACCATACAACATTGTTGGAACCACTATTCCTTCAAACATACCCATTTTTGCTTTCCGAGATAATGTTCTCGACTTCCACACATTCTTCAAGGCTCCCAGAATTTTCGCCCCCTCCCCTACCCTATGATCCACTTCCGCTTCCATGGTTCCATCCGCTGCCAGATCCACTCCCAGATATCTAAAACACTTCACTTCCTCCAGTTTTTCTCCATTCAAACTCACCTCCCAATTGACTTGACCCTCAACCCTACTGTACCTAATAACCTTGCTCTTATTCACATTTACTCTTAACTTTCTACTTTCACACACTTTACCAAACTCAGTCACCAGCTTCTGCAGTTTCTCACATGAATCAGCCACCAGCGCTGCATCATCAGCGAACAACAACTGACTCACTTCCCAAGCTCTCTCATCCCCAACAGACTTCATACTTGCCCCTCTTTCCAAAACTCTTGCATTCACCTCCCTAACAACCCCATCCATAAACAAATTAAACAACCATGGAGACATCACACACCCCTGCCGCAAACCTACATTCACTGAGAACTCGTACAGTCAGTGGAATTTGTAATAAAGGTCCTTTATTATGTCAGTTGAATGGTCTTAACTTTGCCTTACTTATTGCAGGTAATGTTACTTTGTTTTTGTTACAGGTACTGATGCATTTGTGCGGAAAGTTTTGTTTATTGGAGCTGACCTTCATTTTAGATCTACCTAATATCAGTGTTGGAGGTTCGTGTCTACCTTATCGCTCTGTCTGAAGTCAAACTATACCGATGCTACTCTGGTCAATTCAGGCTGTTCGAAGCTGTAGCTCGCCAGCTTTCGTATCCACGACTACTTCATTGATCAGGTGCACCTTTCATACAGTTTTTCCAGTTATCAAATGCGTCCTCTCGGTTGATTCGTAATGCATGTGATGCTGCGAAGCAGCAAGTTAGAAATGTTCTTAGGCGGCGGATGTTTGTCTTATGTATCTATAGCATTTTGTGTTTGAGGTAGTGATGATTTACCATAGTCCCCCCTTGACTGTTATGCAGAGAGGGAATGACACTTGAGTGTGATTTGTAAACCATACCTTTTAGGATTTCCCATTTACAAATTGATAAATCTATCCCGTGGGTGTCCCAGGGGATAGTTTGAGCGATTTCCGTCATTCAGTGGTTTATATTTTGTTTTTCACAGGGTCGACGGAGACTTTTGGATATTCTATGACTTACTGATCTCATCCTGCCTTGAGGGGTGGTAGTTAGGAATTAACTAGTGTGGAGAGAGTCATTGCTTTGGGGACTATCGTTATCTGTTATGCCTCTCTTGTTTTGAAGTTTCGCAGACTCCGGCCATCCATCTTCTTAGAACAGAAAACGACTCCTTTGCTGAGCTCAGTGAAAATAATGTTATCAGATGTAATTGGTCTTCAATCTCTCGTAATTTCCCTTCCTTCTCGAGGTAATATTTATTTGCGTTCGATGTTTTGTGCCAGTTTTCATTTCTTACTTTCTCCTATCCCGAAACAGTTGAAATTCATCTCCCTCAAAGTTACGAGTTTCAGTGGCATCACTGGAAGACCTGGTCGATGGATGATTGTAAACTTCACTGTCATCTGTATATGAGTTTTTCATACGTATTCCTGTGATGCAAATCTCTCTCTCACGTGTTTGCATCTGTGTCGGCTGTATGGGTGAAACCAAGCAGAGATGAAAGAGGAACTAGAGGGCTTTTTTTTTTTTTTTAACGTGCCCTCACTGAAACTCTGGGTCGTCAGAACGTCGTTGTAATTTGTTTATTGGGAAAATGTACATCCATCATCTGGTTTTAGCAGATTTCTCACTTCGACCCATTTTACGAGCGATGACAACTTGGCCGCATTTGCCAAAGGCTTCGGAAAAGTGTTTTATATCACGTCAGTGTTTTGGAAAAATTATTGTATGTGTATATGCGTGGGAATATCTGCTGCTGCTGCAGGTGTTTATAATGATTGTACAGTGGAAGATTTAAAAGTATTTCCTTGTGTATGTCACAAAATGTTTCCTCCTAGTTTCTTTCCCGTTGCTCCAGACGCGGCTTCATGCTTCCACTGCCATTAATCACTCTCTCACTCACTGATGACCTTCCACTTCACCCTTGGCGGCGGCCTCTCTCTCTCTCTCTCTCTCTCTCTCTCTCTCTCTCTCTCTCTCTCTCTCTCTCTCTCTCTCTCTCTCTCTCTCTCTCTCTTCCTCCTTGCTGTAGTGATCTCTATCTCCTTCGTCCATTCCGGGTTCCCTTTATTTCCCCTAAACCATCTTGGTGCCCCATTTCTCACCATCACCTCCTCTCTCTCTTCACCTACCATAACTCACTCAGAAATCTGTGTTTCTTCCTCAGCTCTCTCGTCTCACTCGGTACCTCAGTCTTGGGACGTCCATCCCCTCAGGTTGTGCTGTCTTTCCGTTTCTGTTGGTCTCTGTTTAATTCCCAAACCTAACTAAAGGGAAGTGGAGTTACATAACCTTGTAACAACCTGCGCCTCATTCACAGGTTTACTTTACCTAAAAAGCTGCCTGGGGGAAGCCAGCAACTTCCTAAGCTTTCACCGTTCCCTTCCTCCTCTTAGCGTTTGTTCCTTGATTTTCCCTCTCTCTCTAAAAAAAAAAAAAAGAAAAAGCCTCAGAACTTAAACATTTTAACCGTTCCAACTTCCCACAATCCATCACGATTTCACACTCTCTCTCTCTCTCTTTTTTTTCTTTGACTTGCCGCCACTTTGCTCTTACTGGCACTCACTTTCATCTTCCATATTCTTCCAAAATGTCCTGTTGCTCCTAACTCCACTGCCAGGCTGTGAGGCACATTTTGAAGTGCAGACCAGCAGCAGCACACACTTGGCTGTAGACTAAACTACAGGGTAAGAGGGCAGCCTCCTCGACACCAGCATAAGGTATGCCCAGGAGAAACAGAATCATATACATTGACCAGCGTCCACTCCATCTTCTTATATTAATTCTCTAACTCTTTTTCCAGCAGTAACCTCCTCCCTCCACCCATGTGGACGATACAGAACAAAACTGTGGGGACGCACTACGTCCGTTCATCCAGCCTAACCTCTGCTTCACCTTCACTGTCCAGTCGTCCTAAAGTGTGTGGCACCCTCTTCACACAGCCTCCGCCAATGTCTTCTCTATTCCATGAATCATTATTTACATCTCATTCCTCACACCTCTGTCTTATATAAATGCGCCCGGAAAAGGTATATATATATATATATATATATATATATATATATATATTTATTATTTATTTATTATACTTTGTCGCTGTCTCCCGCGTTAGTGAGATAGCGCAAGGAAACAGACGAAAAAATGGCCCAACCCACCCACATACACACGTATATACATACACGTACACACACACACATATACATACCTATACATTTCAACGTATACATGTACATACACAGACATATACATATATACACATGTACATAATTCATACTTGCTGCCTTTATTCATTCCCGTAGCCACCCCACCACACATGAAATGATAACCCCCTCCCCCCGGATGCGCGCGAGGTAGCGCTAGGAAAAGACAACAACGGCCACATTCGTTCACACTCTCTCTAGCTGGCATGTATAATGCACCGAAACCACTGCTCCCTTTCCACATCCAGGCCCCACAAAACTTTCCATAGTTTACTCCAGACGCTTCATATGCCCTGGTTCAATCCATTGACAGCACGTCGACCCCGGTATACCACATCGTTCCAATTCACTCTATTCCTTGCACGCCTTTCACCCTTCTGCATGTTCAGGCCCCGATCGCTCAAGATCTTTTTCTCTCCATCTTTCTACCTCCAATTTGGTCTCCCACTTCTCCTCGTTCCCTCCACCTTTGACACATATATCCTCTTTGTCAGTCTTTCCTCACTCATTCTCTCCATGTGACCACACCATTTCAAAACACCCTTTTCTGCTCTCTCAACCACACACTTTTTATTACAACACATCTCTCTTACCCTATTATTACTTACTCGATCAAACCACCTCACACCACATATTGTCCTCAAACATCTTATTTCCAACACATCCGACCCTCCTCCGCACAACTCTATCTATAGCCCAGACCTCGCAACCATATAACATTGTTGGAACCACTATTCCTTCAAACATACCCATTTTCGCTTTCCGAGATAATGTTCTCGCCTTCCACACATTCTTCAACGCTAACAGAACTTTCGCCCCCTCCCCCACCCTGTGACCCACTTCCGCTTCCATGGTTCCATCCGCTGCCAAATCCACTACCAGATATCTGAAACACTTCACTTCCTCCAGTTTTTCTCCATTCCAACTTACCTCCCACTTGACTTGTCCCTCAACCCTACTGTACCTAATAACCTTGCTCTTATTCACATTTACTCTCAGCTTCTTTCACACACTTTACCAAACTCAGTCACCAGCTTCTGCAGTTTCTCACCCGAATCAGCCACCAGCGCTGTATCATCAGCGAACAACGACTGACTCACTCCCCAAGCTCTCTCATCCACAACAGACTGCATACTTGCCCCTCTTTCCAAGACTCTTGCATTCACCTCCCTAACAACCCCATCCACAAACATATTAAAGAACCATGGACACATCACGCACCCCTGCCGCAAACCTACATTCACTGATAACTAATCACTTTCCTGTTTTCCTACACGTACACATGCCTTACATCCTCGATAAATACTTTTCACTGCTCTAACAACTTGCCTCCCACACCATATATTCTTAATACCTACCTCAGAGCATCTCTATCAAATGCCTTCTCCAGATCCATAAATGCTACATACAAATCCATTTGTATATATATATATATATATATATATATATATATATATATATATATATATATATATATATATAATATATATATATATATATATATATATATATATATATATATATATATATATATATATATATATATTACTTATCTGGCTTTGTCGCTGTCTCCCGCATTAGCGAGGTAGCGCAAGGAAACAGACAAAAGAATGGCCCAACCCACCCACATACACATGTACATACATCCACGTCCACACACGCAAATATAAATACCTATACATCTCAACGTATATATATATATATATATATATTACTAATATATATATATATATATGATATATATATAAATATTACCCTGGATAGGGAGAAGATCATTCCCACGTATTCCCTGCGTGTCGTATGAAGGCGACTAAAAGGGAGGGAGCGGGGGCTGGAAATCCTCCCTCATATATTTTTTTTTTTTATTATTTTTCCAAAAGAGAACAGAGAATGGGCCCGGTGAGATATTCCCTCAAAGGCCCCAGTCCATCAGTTCTAACGCTACCTCGCTAATGCGGAAATGGCGAATAGTATGACAAAGAAATGATAATAACAAATATACTATATACACATGTACATAATTCATACTGCTGCCTTTATTCATTCCGAGCCACCCCCCACACATGAAATAAACCCCTCCCCCCGATGGCGCGAGGTAGCGCTAGGAAAAGACAACAAAGGCCACATTCGTTCACACTCGTCTCTAGCTGGCATGTATAATGCACCGAAACCACGCTCCCTTTCCACATCCAGGCCCCCAAAACTTTCCATGATTTACCCAGACGCTTCACATGCCCTGGATTCAATCCCTTGACAGCACGTCGACCCCGATATACCACATCGTTCCAATTCACTCTATTCCTTACACGCCTTTCACCCTCCTGCATGTTCAGGATCCAACAGCTCAAAATCTTTTTCACTCCATCTCTCCATCTCCAATTTTGTCTCTCACTTTCCCTCGTTCCCTCCACCTCTGACACGTATATTCCTCTTGTCAATCTTTCCTCACTCATTCTCTCCATGTGACCAAACATTTCAAAACACCCTCTTCTGCTCTCTCAACCACACTCTTTTTATTACAACACATCTCTCTTACCCTATCATTACGTACTCGATCAAACCACCTCACACCACATATTGTACTCAAACATCTCATTTCCAACATATCCATCCTCCTCCGCACAACTCTATCCTATAGCCCACGCCTCGCAACCATATAACATTGTTGGAACCACTATTCCTTCAAACATACCCATTTTTCGCTTTCCGAGATAATGTTCTACTCTTAGCTTCTTTCACACACTTTACCAACTCAGTCACCAGCTTCTGCAGTTTCTCACCCGAATCAGCCATCAGCGCTGTATCATCAGCGAACAACGACTGACTCACTCCCCAAGCTCTCTCATCACAACAGACTGCATACTTGCCCCTCTTTCCAAGACTCTTGCATTCACCTCCCTAACAACCCCATCCATAAACATATTAAATAACCATGGACACATCACGCACCCCTGCCGCAAACCGACATTCACTGAGAACCAATCACTTTCCTGTTTTCCTACACGTACACATGCCTTACATCCTCGATAAATACTTTTCACTGCTCTAACAACTTGCCTCCCACACCATATATTCTTAATACCTACCTCAGAGCATCTCTATCAAATGCCTTCTCCAGATCCATAAATGCTACATACAAATCCATTTGTGTATATATATATATATATATATATATATATATATATATATATATATATATATATATATAGTACTTATTTGGCTTTGTCGCTGTCTCCCGCGTTAGCGAGGTAGCGCAAGGAAACAGACAAAAGAATGGCCCAACCCACCCACATACACATGTACATACATACACGTCCACACACGCAAATATACATACCTACACATCTCAACGTATACAAATATATATATATATATATATATATATATATATATATATATATATATATATATATATATATCCCTGGGGATAGGGGAGAAAGAATACTTCCCACGTATTCCCTGCGTGTCGTAGAAGGCGACTAAAAGGGGAGGGAGCGGGGGGCTGGAAATCCTCCCCTCTCACTTTTTTTTTTTTTTAATTTTCCAAAAGAGGGAACAGAGAAGGGGCCCAGGTGAGGATATTCCCTCAAGGGCCCAGTCCTCTGTTCTCAACGCTACCTCGCTAATGCGGGAAATGGCGAATAGTATGAAAGAAAAAGATATATATATATATATATATACACATGTACATAATTCATACTGTCTGCCTTTATTCATTCTCATCGCCACCCCGCCACACATGAAATAAGAACCCACTCCCCCCGCATGTGCGCGAGGTAGCGCTAGGAAAAGACAACAAAGGCCACATTCGTTCACACTCAGTCTCTAGCTGGCATGTAATAATGCACCGAAACCACAGCTCCCTTTCCACATCCAGGCCCCTCAGAACTTTCCATGATTTACCCCAGACGCTTCACATGCCCTGATTCAATCCGCTAACAGCACGTCGACCCCGATATACCACATCGTTCCAATTCACTCTATTCCTTGCATGCCTTTCACCCTCCTGCATGTTCAGGCCCCGATCACTCAAAATCTTTTTCACTCCATCTTTCCACCTCCAATTTGGTCTCCCACTTCTCTTCGTTCCCTCCACCTCTGACACGTATATTCTCTTGGTCAATCTTTCCTCACTCATTCTCTCCATGTGACCAAACCATTTCAAAACACCCTCTTCTGCTCTCTCAACCACACTCTTTTTATTACCACACATCTCTCTTACCCTATCATTACGTACTCTATCAAACCACCTCACACCGCATATTGTCCTCAAACATCTCATTTCCAGCACATCCATCCTCCTGCGCACAACTCTATCCATAGCCCACGCCTCGCAACCATGTAACATTGTTGGAACCACTATTCCTTCAAACATACCCATTTTTGCTTTCCGAGATAATGTTCTCGACTTCCACACATTCTTCAACGTTCCCAGAACTTTCGCCCCCTCCCCCACCCTGTGACCCACTTCCGCTTCCATGGTTCCATCCGCTGCCAAATCCACTCCCAGATATCTAAAACGCTTCACTTCCTTCAGTTTTTCTCCATTCAAACTTACCTCCCAGTTGACTTGTCCCTCAACCCTACTGTACCTGATAACCTTGCTCTTATTCATATTTGCTCTCAGCTTTCTTCTTTCACACACTTTACCAAACTTAGTCACCAGCTTCTGCAGTTTTTCACATGAATCAGCCACCAGCGCTGTATCATCAGCGAACAACAACTGACTCACTTCCCAAGCTCTTTCATCCACAACAGACTGCATACTTGCTCCTCTTTCCGAAACTCTTGCATTCACCTCCCTAACAACCCCTTCCATAAACAAATTAAACAACCATGGAGACACCACACACCCCTGCCGCAAACCTACATTCACTGAGAACCAATCACTTTCCTGTTTTCCTACACGTACACATGCCTTACATCCTCGATAAAAACTTTTCACTGCTTCTAAGAACTTGTCTCCCACACCATATACTCTTAATACCTTCCACAGGGCATCTCTGTCAACTCTATCATATGCCTTCTCCAGATCCATAAATGCTACATCTATTTGCTTTTCTAAGTATTTCTCACATACATTCTTCAAAGTAAACACCTGATCCACACATCTTCTACCACTTCTGAAACAACACTGCTCTACCCCAATTTGATGCTCTGTACATGCCTTCACCCTCTCAGTCAATACCCTCCCATATAATATCCCAGAAATACTCAACAAACTTATACCTCTGTAATTTGAGCACTCACTTTTATCCCCTTTGCCTTTGCACAATGGCACTATGCAAGCATTCCGCTAATCCTCAGGCACCTCACCATGAGTCATACATATATTAAATAACCTTACCAACCAGTCAACAATAGTCACCCCCTTTTTTTATGAATTCCACTGCAATACCATCTTCCGCAAAACTTTTACTACCTCTTCTCTGTTTACCCAATCATTTTCCCTAACCCTCTCACTTTGCACACCACCTCGATCAAAACACCCTATATCTTTATATATATATATATATATATATATATATATATATATATATATATATATATATATATATATATATATATATATGTATATATAGATATAGATATATAAAGTTCGTAAATGGAGCATATGCACTCTTGGTTTTCAGAGTTTTTTTTTTTTTTTTTTTCATTTTCATGGTTTATATAAGATCGACACTTTCACCTCAGTTCATAAATCTTCGTTTTTGTTTCTTTTCCTTTTCTGTCTGACCACTTGCCATTTTTATGTCTCTCTGGATCATAGTTCCTCCGTCCATATAAGTTTCCTCCTCCGACTAATGAACTAACCTGCCATTGTTCTTGCAGTGCTAAACACTTTTGCATGTAGAGAAAGGTATGCCTTCAGCATATATCCTCGCCCTCGCCCAGGAATTGAATCCCTTACATACACTTCATCTTCAACATCTTTCCTCTTACACGAGTTTGCTCTTTGTGCCTCGTAATATTCAACGTTGTTCATCACCCTTTTATGCCTCTTATTACACATTCTCTCATCACCAGTCACCTTTACCACTTGATCTTCTGCCTTGAAACTTTACGTATATATTATAGCCTCCTCCGTCTATATAATGAGCAAATAACTTATAAAGTATCGCTTCTATATATCACAAATCCGTCTTATATTTTGACAGCAGTCTGTCCTCCTCATCCTCTCATGTTCCTCTCCTCGAGGGCTCCTCTGCAGCATCTTGTCTTCCCTTTCTCTCAGTACTGGCTTAGCGCCTTCTTGTCTTCACTGTTGTGTCGTCACCTAACCAGCACCACATGGCGGCCTGTTTCTTCCCTTTCTTTAGTGTCCCATACCTGCCCCTTTACCCCCTTTCTTCGGTTCTGTAGTACGTTTATTGACGTATGTGAAGAAAATACCGTCCTCACCTCTTGCCCTAAAGTATCATGACCCGTACTTCTCTTTTCATTACGGTCTTTTTTGTGTTTTTCTGTGTTTCGCACCGAGAGACCTTAGGACTATCTGCAGCCAAGGGCATTAAGGCCCGAACAACGTCAATTTACACCCACCTAACAGATGATTTTTTTAACACGTTAAATTGTTAAGAATAATTGTAAGACTATGCATTCTCGTTATATATATATATATATATATATATATATATATATATATATATATGGTAATTGATTGTTACTTTGGAAATAAATGATATCTTACCGTTATCCTTAATGATAGTATTTGCACATTATGTTGGAGACGAGGTTGGTTGTTGGTTTTGTTAGTGCTTCTGGTAATTGCCAATTTAGTGGGTGACGGGGGTATTGACACTTTAATTGGAGACACTGGTAGTTGCCCATTTAGTTAGTGACGCTGGTAATTTCCAATTTAGTTGGTGGTAATGTTAAGTGCATATCAGGTTTGTGACACTCGTAATTGTCTATTTCACTGATTTGTGCCAATAATTGTTTTTCTTTGATGACATCACTTATTACCTATTTTGATGGTGACATCGATTGTTGCGTAGTTTGACCTGAAAATACAAAACTACTTTGAAGTTTCTACAAGAGAAAAGTTAGTAAAGTATTCATGATGTGTAAACGAATTTTGCTTCTATTTTTCAGTTTACAGATGACGTATAATCAGATGAAAGATGGTGTATGAATTATTAAGACTATTTAACTTACTGTGTGGATAACACTTAGCATTAATTGTACATGATGAATGATCTGTTTTCTAACGTGTAAACAGTGTATCTTTACAAGTAAACAATGTATGTTTACAACGTAGACCATGTATGTTTACAAGTGAACAACGTATGTTTACAACGTAGACAATATATGTTTACGGTATATTCCTCAACCTGACTACTTCTCTCAAGTAACACTGCGGTCAATAATCCCCCTCCAGGGCTGTAGCTAATTTATCACCCCTCTTGAATGAGGCACGATGGTTGATAATTAATGAGAGTAAACTGAGTTTTTCCCCCTCTTGTGTTACAGGTAAGAGAGTGAGGGAAGCCTCCCTGCTGAGCCAACCTCCCCCCAGCTCCTGTGGGCTCCTGACGGAGGCGCTGCTGAGGTAATTATAGTATTGTAGCTCCTGTTGTAACGACTCTTGTCCGTTAGCTTCTGGTGGATTGTGCCTGTCGAAGTGGGGGCCATATTTTTGTTATGTTATTTATTATATTTCATTTATGAGTGATGTTAGAGATGATAAGTGGGAAAGGTAGTAAAGATAATCAGGATAATCATGGTACGATTATTATTGTCATTATTTGATTACAGTTTTTATGATTATTTTTTTTGTATCAAGGATTATTATTATTATTATTAGTAGTAGTAGTAGTAGTAGTAGTAGTATTGTTATTATTATTATTATTATTATTATCATTATTATTATTCTTGTTATTATTATTATTATTATTATTATTATTATTATTATTATTATCATTATTATTGTTATTTTTTTTTTTTTTTTTTTATACTTTGTTGCTGTCTCCCGCGTTTGCGAGGTAGCGCAAGGAAACAGACGAAAGAAATGGCCCAACCCCCCCCCCCATACACATGTATATACATACGTCCACACACGCAAATATACATACCTACACAGCTTTCCATGCCTTGATTCAATCCACTGACAGCACGTCAACCCCTGTATACCACATCGCTCCAATTCACTCTATTCCTTGCCCTCCTTTCACCCTCCTGCATGTTCAGGCCCCGATCACACAAAATCTTTTTCACTCCATCTTTCCACCTCCAATTTGGTCTCCCTCTTCTCCTTGTTCCCTCCACCTCCGACACATATATCCTCTTGGTCAATCTTTCCTCACTCATCCTCTCCATGTGCCCAAACCACTTCAAAACACCCTCTTCTGCTCTCTCAACCACGCTCTTTTTATTTCCACACATCTCTCTTACCCTTACGTTACTCACTCGATCAAACCACCTCACACCACACATTGTCCTCAAACATCTCATTTCCAGCACATCCATCCTCCTGCGCACAACTCTATCCATAGCCCACGCCTCGCAACCATACAACATTGTTGGAACCACTATTCCTTCAAACATACCCATTTTTGCTTTCCGAGATAATGTTCTCGACTTCCACACATTCTTCAAGGCCCCCAGAATTTTCGCCCCCTCCCCCACCCTATGATCCACTTCCGCTTCCATGGTTCCATCCGCTGCCAGATCCACTCCCAGATATCTAAAACACTTAACTTCCTCCAGTTTTTCTCCATTCAAACTCACCTCCCAATTGACTTGACCCTCAACCCTACTGTACCTAATAACCTTGCTCTTATTCACATTTACTCTTAACTTTCTTCTTCCACACACTTTACCAAACTCAGTCACCAGCTTCTGCAGTTTCACACATGAATCAGCCACCAGCGCTGTGTCATCAGCGAACAACAACTGACTCACTTCCCAAGCTCTCTCATCCCCAACAGACTTCATACTTGCCCCTCTTTCCAAAACTCTTGCATTTACCTCCCTAACAACCCCATCCATAAACAAATTAAACAACCATGGAGACATCACACACCCCTGCCGCAAACCTACATTCACTGAGAACCAATCACTTATTGTTATTATCATTATTATTATAATTATTATTGGTTTATTATTATTATTATTATTATTATTATTATTATTATTATTATTATTATTATTATCATCGTATTTCTCATCATTGTCGTCATCATTCATATTCTTTTTGTAAGGTTATTAATTTCTTTACGAAGGAAAAAAAATTAAGTGAACGAATATCTATAAGAAGCGTAAGAAGGGATGTTGCCATTAACTCACGGCTGGCGCGTCGTGCTCACTGCTTGAGAGAGAGGCAGAGAGAGAGAGAGAGAGAGAGAGAGAGAGAGAGAGAGAGAGAGAGAGAGAGAGAGAGAGAGAGAGAGATCGTTCAGATTTGACCGTGGTGAGGTTATTGCACAGCTGTCACCCATAGTGCACGTAGGAGAATGCAAGCAACTGCCAGCGAAGGAGACAAGCAAAGAAATGTAAAGGAATTCAAACAGCAGCAAACCATTGGGTTCTTTCAAGGCTGCTTGTGAGAGTGGAAGATTAGTGTGGTAAAAGTGAGAAGGTATATAGATGATTCACAGAGAGAATATCCTGCAAATTGGCACTATGTGTGAGGAGGAGCAGACAATGGGAGTCGTAGATTTGAAGCGAAGTAGTTTAGCGTATCTATAGTTCTGCTTTAAGCCTCTCTTAATTGGCGGTCGAATCGTTCCATGTGTTATCAGTCCTGTTGAAGACAACGTGCCTCGCCTCATTGGAGGTGAAACGTTTGCCCACGAGTTTGTATCCATTATCAGACGACTCAAGCCTTAGTTAACTTGATCGATCAAGTTTATCGTAGAATTTGATCAATTTGCATACTTGTATCAGCCTCATCTCTTCCAGGCTAAATAGATTCAAGTTTATTAATCTGCTCTACTGGGCTCTGCTTCTCAGCCCGCGAATCATCCTTGTAGCTCCATCCTTTACGCTCTCCATTCTATTCAGGCTTTTTCCTTTAAGGTACGATAACCAAGATAGAACACAGTATTGAAAATGGGGACGAACCAGTGAATTGTAAAGTGTTAAGATCATTTCCATGCACTTAAATGCGAAGGTCCTACTTATGAATCCAGGAATTTTGTTCGCTCTTTCTTTCTGTGACCTGTTTACTTCGTTTTAGGTCACCAGAGATTACTACGCACAAATTCTTTTTTTCCTTATTTGCCTTTTGTAGTTCAGCCGTTCAGCGGATGTCTTTTCGTTGTTGATACCGATAAGTAAAACTTTGCACTTATCGATATTAAAATTCATTTGCCACGTGTGATCCCGGTACATCAGTTTGTCTATATTAGTCTCAAGCTGTAGACGTTCATTTTTGATTACCAGCTTTGTATCACCAGCGACTTTTGATATCCTGCAATGCATGCCATTATCAATATCATATATATATATATATATATATATATATATATATATATATATATATATATATATATATATATATATATATATATATATATATATTCCTATGAGTCCACGGGGAAATGAAACTTATCCTTGTGGCACTCCACTCGTTACGTCTAACCATTGACCATTATTCAACTCTTTTTACTGACAGTTAGCCAATTTTTTATCCAGCGAGGTACAGCCTCCATCAGTGCCATGTGGCTTCATTTTTGCTGGTAACCTTTGATGCGGAACCTCAATGAATGTTTTTTGAAAATCTAGATAGATGACATTAACTGCCTGCCTTTCGTCATACATGTTGATTGAATCATTAGCGAAATCAAGCAGATTTGTCAGACATGAGCAATTTCGTCGCAAATCTTACTAAGAATCGTATGTTAAGTGGTGGTCCTCTGACTGGTTTACAATTGTATCTCGATTGATGGTTTCCATAAGTTTTCCAACTACACACGTTAAGCTAATTGGACGATAGTTTCCGGGTAGTGGGTCATTACCTTTTTTTGCACATCACTGTAACATTTGCAAACTTCCCTTCATCTGGAACTCTTTCCTTAGCAAGTGACTTAGTGAGAAAGGGCAGGTCAGGGATTTAGCCAGAAGTTTTCGCCTTTTTTATTGTCCTCGGATAAAACTTATCAGGACTTGCCGTTTTATTTATTTTCATTCCGTTTATTGCTGTAAGTCTTCAGTTTTTATGTCAGCTTTTTTGAAGAAGGTTCTCCTTTCTTATCAGTGAAACTCGGGACATGGGTTGTGTCTTCGATCGTAAATACAGATGCAAAAAACCTTTTTCCGTGATGGATGGACCAGTTGACTGGGTTATGACTCTCTTGCTTCTAACATAATTGTAAAAGTCCTTAGGGTTTCTTCTGTTATATATATATATATATATATATATATATATATATATATATATATATATATATATATATATATATATATATATATATACGCTTTATATTAACGTTTACTTTGTCGTATAACTCTCCTACTTTAAACAGATTTACGTCATTTACTCTTTCACGTTGGTTATCAGTCTGAGTTTCTTATGAGCTACTTTCTTAGACAACAGGTACTTTGTAATTTGACAGTTCCACCACCTTGGCTTCGTTTTAGAAATAGACCTTCTGCCACGCATTGGAAGGATTTACTGAAGCTTTTCCGAGCTTCGTTCATGTCTTTTTCATAGTCCATAACATTTCAGGTTTGCCTGTCAAGAGCAATGCGAAAATTATTAAAATGTGCATGCTTAAAATCGGGTATTTTTTTTCGCATCCGTCGTGTTGACCAACAATACAATGCGGTGGTGAAAGCGACCGCAAATATGTTTTGCTGGTACTCACTTGTACTCAACTTTTCTCCAACCTTAACATTATTAACGAAGATTCTCATCTGCAAGTTAGAACTAGATCTGATATAATCTCTTCGCGAGGAGGTTTCTCCACTTAATTTGATCAGTTAGGTAGAGTCTGCGCCGTAGCTACTGGAGAGGGATTCTCTCAATTAACATACCGGTATGTTAAAATCTCCCACTGTGATAGAATCTTCTTCATTACAAGTTTCCGCTAACTGGTCCTAAAATCTTTAGTGTACCTCTGGTGTCTGTGAGGGGGGCGGCCTACTGTAAATTTCCAAAGAAGTTTTCCCTAATTTCCACAAAAATGAAGTCAACATTCTCAATAGCTACTTTTTTTTTACTACGGGATTTAAATGAGTTTTAAGAAAAAGCAAGACACCACCACCTGCTTTGTTTTCTGTATTACACAGGGTGTACCCTGGGAATGAGTATTAGGCGAGGAAATCTCCATGGCTGATATATATATATATATATATATATAACCTCTTGGGTATCGTCATGGTTCGTGACGCCAACACAGTGAGCCAGCTCTGCAGTTACTGTCACGTCTAATTCCTTGGCCCAACTTCGTCTCATTTCTGTCTCCTTCTCCTGCAATAGGCTTTGATAGATTTCATTCCACAAACACTCACACACACTCAATATCACACATCATGCATGACCTGTACAATACTCGAACGACTTTGTATTCCAGACCAGAGGTTTCATAATTCATTCTGTGTACAACGCAGGGAATCACATCCAAATAATGTCTCAATTACGTCTTTGTAATGTGTCTGCTGCACCACCAGTAGTCGAAGAGGACTGAACACTGCCAGATCTCCCTTAACTGCTGTCAGCCCACCTCTGCCCACACTGCCTCTATAACCAGGATCTTTCTCTTTGTATTTCTGCAACATTCATGATCTCGGATCTGACCTCCCCCTTGATGAACGCCGTCTGTCTACTTCCTCACTTAATCTTAAGCTCTCTGAGACCCTATTGTCCAAGGCTGCCTCTCTTGTTCATGACAAAATCTCTTACTGTAGTATGTACCATGGTGATACCGGACCGCGCCCGCTTGAGGTAACACCACGAGGCTGTATCATCGTCACTTGACGAGGACATTACAGCCTCGTCAAAGAACTTCATGCTTCAGAGGAGTCTGTCCTGTCCCAGGTACTTTCAGTACTGCAGGAACCTGTAGCAAAGGACCCTGGCGGTAACACGTGGTCCCTTGTTAAAAGAGGTCATCGGAATGTTATAAGTGAGATAGTAGATCAATAATCTTTCCCATCGTTATCGCTCCAAGGATGGTTGGTGGTTGTGGTTATATAAATACAAAAACACCCATTGAATCTTGACTTTCCCAACTCGTGAAGTCATCTAACAAGATTTATTGTCTTCTACTACTCTACTTTTATTTATTTCATTTCTTTGTCTTTGTATTTTCCTCCTCCTCCTTCAACTATATGCAACTGTTTAATTGTTTGATCTGTGACGTAAGGCATTTATCTCTTCACATATGTACACATTGCAATCCTCCTGTATAGGTTATCAATATACAGTTCTGTTGAGGATGATCCAGGTGGAGCCCATCCCCCCCCCTCCCCCCTCCCCCGCCCGTCTTTAACGATCTGGGAACAACTGTTTAACCACCTAACGAAAGTTTCTGATCATCACGACCTCTCCTATGACACGCTTGACCTTTTATTACCCTTCCTGTAAAGTACCTGTATAGATGCATTATTTCTACTCTCTGAGGGTCTTCTGTATATATATATATATATATATATATATATATATATATATATATATATATTCCCTGGGGATAGGGGAGAAAGAATACTTCCCACGTATTCCCTGCGTGTCGTAGAAGGCGACTAAAAGGGAAGGGAGCGGGGGGGCTGGAAATCCTCCTCTCTTTTTTTTTTTTTTTTTTTTTTTTTTCCAAAAGAAGGAACAGAGGAGAGGTCCAGGTGAGGATATTCCCTCAAAGGCCCAGTCCTCTGTCCTTAACGCTACCTCGCTATCGCGGGAAATAGCGAATAGTATGAAAAAAAAAAAAAAAAAAAAAAAAATATATATATATATATATATATATATATATATATATATATATATATATATATATATATAGATTGATTGATAGATTTTTTTAAGACTTCGCCGTTTCCCGCGTTGGTGAGGTAGCGTTAAGAACAGAGGACTGAGCCTTTGAGGGAATATCCTCACATGGTCCCCTTCTCTGATCCTCTTTTGGAAAATTGAAAAACGAGAGGGGAGGATTTCCAGTCCCCCGCTCCCTCCCCTTTTAGTCGCCTTCTGCGACACGCAGGGAATATGTGGGAAGTATTCTTTCTCCCCTATCCCCAGGGATAATATATATATATATATATATATATATATATATATATATATATATATATATATATATATATATATATATATATATATATATATATGTGTATATACGCACACACACCAACGGTAATGTTCTTAATGGTAATGTGCCATTAGGAAAAATTATAGTAATGTTTATAGAAAAAAAATTACGACCTGAATAATGCAGCTCCAGGCAGGGACCTGATTTTTCCTTCCCTAGATTGTTCAGGGAATGGGAAACAGAGGCATCATTAATATTCACGACGACAGTTAACCATTCTGCTCTGTGTGTGTGTGTGTGTGTGTGTGTGTGTGTGTGTGTGTTTTCTCAGTTTGTGGCAATTGCCTTTGGTATGTGTGGGTTGTGTTGTCATTAGTTGAAAATGGAAAAATCCCAGAAGCCAGTTGTTTCTTATTAGTCTCTCGTGAGCACGATGGTACGACCCTTGAGCATGATGGTACGACCTTTGAGCACGGTGGTATGTACCTTGATCATGGTCTTATGAACTTTAAACGCGAATCTACACCCCTTGAGCGCGATGGTACGACACTTGATCATGATGGTATGAACCTTGGGCACAATGGTGCGTCCCGTGAGCACAATGGTACGACTCTTGAGCAAAATGGTACGACCCTTGAGCACAATGGTACGACCCTTGATCATGATGGTATGAACCTTGAGCACGATGATGCGACCCTTGAGCACAATTGTACGACCTTTATGTGTGACAGTTTGACCCTTGACCTCAGCTTTACGTATACTCTCGTTCTCAATAGGTTAAAAGGTATTGTACTCCATTTTCCTCGCTTCGTCTGAGCCCTGAGAGCTTATATAATGAGATGTGATATATATATATATAATGATTTATTGAGGGGTATATGGTGTGATCAGATGTACCAGGTTAACTGAAAGACTCTGTGTAGTACATACAGATAAACTCTCTTGTGTGTATTGTCTCGTATATAATTTTTAACTAATGGTGGTGCTGGGTAGAGTGTTTGACCATTCACAATGCATGTGGCATAATACATTCTAATACTCTGTTTAAAGTATTTATATATAAGGCATGTATTATTGAAAATATAGTCTAGGAGGTATAGTGTATTTCAAGTTATGGTGTATTTGATGTGTTGCGAAGGAAACTTTATGGTGCTTATGATGTTATGGTGTGTAGAAATTATACACTTCGAAGTATAGTGCTATACATGTAGTGTATTTTAGTTTATGGTATATATAGCAAATAGAATATATGGTTTAGGCACATGGAGAGAATGAGTGAGGAAAGATTGACCAAGAGGATATATGTGTCGGAGGTGGAGGGAACGAGAAGTGGGAGACCAAATTGGAGGTGGAAAGATGGAGTGAAAAAGATTTTAAGTGATCGGGGCCTGAACATGCAGAAGGGTGAAAGGCGGGCAAGGAATAGCGTGAATTGGATCGACGTGGTATACCGGGGTCGACGTGCTGTCAGTGGATTGAATCAGGGCATGTGAAGCGTCCGGGGTAAACCATGGAAAGTTGTGTGGGGCCTGGATGCGGAAAGGGAGCTGTGGTTTCGGGCGTTATTGCATGACAGCTAGAGACTGATTGTGAACGAATGGGGCCTTTGTTGTCTTTTCCTAGCGCTACCTCGCACACATGAGGGGGAAGGGGGATGTTTTTCCATGTGTGGCGAGGTGGCGATGGGAATGAATAAAGTCAGACAGTGTGAATTGTGTGCATGTTTATATATGTAGGTGTCTGTGTGTGTTTATATATGTGTACATTGAGATGTTTGGTTATGTATATTTGCGTGTGTGGACGTGTATGTATATACATGTGTATGGGGGTGGGTTGGGCCATTTCTTTCGTCAGTTTCCTTGCGCTGCCTCGCAAACGCGGGAGACAGCGACAAAGCAAAATATATATATATATATATATATATATATATATATATATATATATATATATATATATATATATATATATGTATATATATATATATATATATATTCTTTTTTACTTGACATACAATGCCTCAATGCATCGCCAACTGTAGTGTGATTATTTCAGTACGGAATATATTGCTTAAATGTTAGAATTCGAGTATGGCTGATCATTTGTCAGCGTTTAGCACGTGCATCATACCCTTAAAGGAAAGGGAGAGAGAAGAGTCGCAGGTAGAAGACAATTATTGTAAACAGAGGGACGACTGTTTAAGGGAAGGGAAGTCATTAAAGGGATGGCAGATTAATTAGATAGAGGGGGACTGATTAAACAGAAGGGAAGATAATTAGAGGGACAGTAAATTAAAGAGGGAGAGAGTAATTGGAGAGTGGAAGAGAATGGTTAAAGGGAGAGAGGATGGTGAAGGGGAAGGAGAGAGAGGAGTTGTATTAAAGGTGAGTGAAGGGGCGACCATTTTGTCCTAAAAGAAATGAAAAAAAAGATGAGTACGATACACGTGATTAGTGGGGAGGTAATTAAAAGAAAACTGTGATTTTAGGAGACCAATTAAGGAGAAGTGAATACTTGATTGATTAATGATAACGTAATAAGAAGTGAGGTAATTAATGGAAGGAGAGATTGAGGTATGGTAAAGGGATTTAGATTAGGGGAACACTAATCATGATGAAAAGAGAAATCATCTAATGGGAAGGTAGTTAATAGGTTAAGAGCTGAGTAATTAAGTACACTTGAGTAACCAGAAAGGAGGGAATAATTAAAGGAGGTAATCTATGGGAAGAGGTCTTAATTAATGCTGGTATTCCCTCAGCCATAGCCAGGGGTGTAAATAACGAATCACGTGACCAAGGTAACCCCACCGACTACACAGGAGAGTGTAATGTGTCTTTGTAGGGTGTAGTACGTATAGTTTAGATGTGGAGTGCGGGTGTGTAGAAGAACGTAAGGGAGTGAATTCTAGACTGGTGTTCGTGAAAATGAAAGTTGATGGCGAAAGATGGATGATTATGAATGCTTATACATCTGGTCATGAGAAGAAAGATCGCAGGAGACAAGTGTTTTGAGAGCAGCTGAGTGAGTGTGTCAGCAGTTTTGGTGCAAGAGACCGGGTAATAGTGATGGGTGATTTGAATGCAAAAGTGAGTGATGTGCAATGAGGTCATAATTGGGGACGTGTGGTATTCAGTGTTGTGAATGGAAATGTTGAACAGCTTGTGGAGTTATGTACTGAAAAAGGACTGGTGATTGGGAATACCTGGTTTAATAAAGAGGGATATGCAAAGTATACGTATGTGAATAGGAAAGGTGGTAAGGGGGCACTAATGGATTGCATGTTAATTGATAGGTGTATAAAAGAATGACTTGTGGATGTGCTGAGAGGAGCAGCTGGTGGGATGTCTGAACACTATGTTGTTAGGCGCGAGGGTGAAGATTTGTAAAGGTTTTCGGAAAAGAGGAAACACTGTCGGTGAGAAGAGAGAGTGGTGAGAGTTTGTGAGCTTGGAAAAGGGACTTTTGTGAAAAAAATATTTTGAGAGATTACGTCTAGAATGGCTTAAGTTGAGAGCGAATGAAGCAAGGGGGAGTGGATGAGGAATGGGAGGTATTTATGGATGCATTGCTGGCATGAGCGAGAGATGTATGTAGCATGCAAAAGGTGGGAGGTGAGCAAATTAGAAAGGGTACTGAGTAGTGGGATAAAAAGTGAAGTTGCTTGTGTAGAAGAAAAGAGACACGTTTAGGTGGTATTTGCAGGAAAGGTATGCAGATGATTGGGAGGTCAAGAGTTTGGTTAGGAGAGCTGAAGAACGTGTGCTGAAAAGGTTTCGGCATATGGAGAGAATGATTGATGGAAGGATGGAGTGAAAAAGATTTTGAGCGATCGGGGCCTGAACATGCAGTATGGTGAAAGGTGTGCACGGGAAAGAGTAACTTGGAACGATATGATACACAAGAGTCGACGTGTTGTCAGTGGGCTGAACCAAGGCATGTGAAGCAGCTGACGTGTTGTTGGTGGTAGGGAGCTGTGGTTTCGGTGCATTGCCTGACACATGACAACTAGAGAATGGATGTGAGCGATGTGGCTGGCCTTCGTCTGTTCCTGGCGCTTCCTCGCTAATGCGGGAAATGATGATGAAGTAGATAGATAGATAGATATAGACATATATGTATGCATACAGAGATATGTATCTTACCTGATTCTGGGTTTGAGGGATGTCTCTCGCCAAGTTCTCCTGGTAAGAGATTGGTTTACCCAGGCTGTTTGATGTTGTAGGTTAATTTTCTCTTTATAATGTGTTTTCTTGTAGGCCTAGTACTCCTTTGAGGAATCTGACCTGTTCCCTTTATAGGCCTACGGGTCTTCCTATATGTCACTAATACTTACCATCGGATAAAGTTTTAAGAGGAGACTTTGGTCTCTGTCGTTTATGTAATTTTTCTAAGTATATGCAAGAGTATCTCTGCTCTCCATTGGACACTCCGCATATTTCACCCAGTCTCTCCGCATATTCTACCCATCTTGTCAGTCCAGCAGGAGAATATCTTCCAGTGCAGGTTAGCAAGTACGCCCTCCCTAAAGGACTTCCCGTGTGTATGTTATGATGTATCTCTCTCGCCTGTGTTCGCATGAGCTCAGTTCAAAAGAGCTCTTCAGTCTGTAGTGTAGCCCGCCTTTTGGAAAGAATCGGTAGAGCCGATAAAGGAACTTCAGAGGCTTTGGAGGTCAAAAGTTTCTCTGTTTTTATTTATGGTGATATCACGGCAGGGATCCAGAGAGAGAGAGAGAGAGAGAGAGAGAGAGAGAGAGAGAGAGAGAGAGAGAGAGAGAGAGTACCTACGACAATATTTAGCCAGAATGTCAGCGCGAACCGATTTCCGCACGAGAGTGAGAAAGTTACGTAGGTACACAGACCCAGAGTTCAAGGTGGTCTGGCCTTAACGCTACTGAGAAAGATGCATTCACATGAAAAGCAGTAGAAGAAAAGAATAACAAAGCAAAGGCTCTCTACCCACCCTCCACTCTCTCCGTCAACATGCCAGACGGGAAACGGGTAGAAAAAAATACTTGACAGGACTAATGTTCCTGAAGTAAATCTTTATTTGAAATGCAGAATGTAGGATGAACGTGAATTTTGCATGGTTCCCATTACTAAAGACATACATCCCTTCACTTTTTGTCATGAAGACAACACTATTGATAACTTTGAGAGCATTAGCCTCGCGCCTAACCATATCAACATTACTCCTGGTTGGAGGGTTAATACTGTAATTACTTTTTATTCTCTTAAAGCAGACTACACGGGTTTATCAATGTTGGCTCGTTACCGCAGCATGGCTAAGGCGAGATCAGTGGTTAATAAGGGGGCATGATATATACCACATCTTTATAATGATTGGTTAAAAGGGTTATTGAATACCGGTGAGTGACAGGTGATGATCAAGCCTAATTTTGAACATATTAACAATGTTGCTCTGAACATCATGTCCTCGCATCGATAATGTCGTTGGTTAAGAAATTTTTTTGTGCAACCCAGATTAACTTGTATATATATAACTACATATATACATATATATATATATATATATATATATATATATATATATATATATATATATATATATATATATATATATATAATGGAGATGGAAGGATGAGGTGAATAGGATTTTGAGTCATTAGACTGCAGGAGTCTTTAAAAGGTGACCTGGGTGATACCAGAGCTGTTCTATAGAAATTGGTCCTCGGGGTGTAATTGTAAATAGATCGATTAACATCAGAAAAACTTTAAGAATATGTCCTCATGCTGTCCCTCGTATCCCAAGACCTCTCCAGTTGAAATAACACGAGAGGAACATGAGTAACATGTAAACACCATCACCGGAGGAACCTAGATTCCTCACCTCGCCTCTGATAAGCTTACCCGATCTCAACTGGAGCTTACTAGCAGAGCCGTGTGTGATCGGAATCCCGATAGCTTCATGCGAGGTCATGGGAAGGATCCATGTTCCTCAGGTGGTGTTGTATGGTTGGTTGATGAGTCGGTTGGTTGGTTGGTTGGGCTTCAGGCTCGTCAGCTGCCAGAGTCAGTAAGGCCGTCAACGTCAAGTTATTATCCATTTACCGAAAGGTCTTTCAGCATCGTCTTCAGGTGTTAAGGACACCACATACGCTCTCACCATGAGCGGCACGTGTGTTATAAACGATTCTCTTGTAACGCTTCTGCTGAGTGAGGTGGTGTTGGCAGGTATAGAAAACACAGAGGGAGTATTCATTATTATCATGCAAGATCTAAAGGCTTTGTACCTTCTCATTACTTTTAAGGTGTGTAAATGAGAGAGAGAGAGAGAGAGAGAGAGAGAGAGAGAGAGAGAGAGAGAGAGAGAGAGAGAGAGAGAGAGAGAGAGTTACGTTTACGATGAATGTCCTACAGTTTGATAAATACCAGACATGAGTGGAGGGATGGGTGTTGGTGTTTTTAGTAGAATATTTTTCTCGGTAACGTTTTCTTCTCTACTCTACTTCGCACTGGGTTCCAGAGTTTCTGAACTCATCCACTGCCACTGACGACTCGGAGGGACCCACTGGTCCGCCACTTTGTCTGCCTTAGTATCCCCTCTCCCCCCTCCGTCTATGTACTACCACCCCCCCCCCCCCCCCTGTTATTCAACAGCACCGTCAATGTACTACCCGCTTCCCCCATAGACTTGCCTCTCCGAAGTTCCTCATAGTAACCTCCTTCTCTTCGACCACTAAGGGAGGGGAGGCGAGGGAGGGAGTCTGCCTACTCTAAAACACGAAAATCTGATTCGTAATGTATTAGATACAGGTGGTGTGAGTATGTATGTGCCATTAACCGAATGGCGCGTAAAAGTATTAATGCCGGAGAGCAATCACGATTTATTGGGCACATAACACTTAGCCATGATAGCTTGTGCGTTAGCTTTTCCCCGCACCCCCCATGTGAGTCTGGCTCAGTCCTCGCTCACCGGAATTCGAGCTTGATAGCAGGGAACAGCGTTTGCCGCTGTTGTTAGCGAGATTAAGGCTCTCGGTGCGTTGTGTCGCGGTGACGGGTTCGAGGGCGTGTAAATTCTGGTGATGGGCTGCTCAGCAAGATGTTGGGCGCTTTAGTGTGTTCTTACCGCGCCTAACATCACCTCCTCCTCCTCCTCCTCCTCCCTGTGTTTTCACTTCTTTCTTTCTTTGACTGTGCTTTCAAGGTACTTTATTTGTCTCTTCTGCCTTTGCTTCCCTCTTCTTACTTCCTGCACCTCTGCTCTCTCCACTCAGTGTCCTTACTCCGCCTCAGCATACCTTCTTCCCGGCCCTCCTTCGCTTCCTCACTCTCCTTCCACCCTCACCCTGGCTCAGCCTTCACCCATCTTGATCATCTACCCTCCCTCCACTCCTTGCCATCCCTGCATCTCTCATTCTCCCTCCACCCTTCACCATCCCTCCATTTGTTACTTTCCTTCTGGTCCTTTCTCTCCCTTCACCCCTCCCATTCCCACCACCCCTCCTCTTCCATCCACCCCTCGCCTTCCCTCCACCGCTCGCCTTCCCTCCACCCCTCGCCTTCCCTCCACTCCTTACCTTCCCTCCACCCCTCGCCTTCCCTCCACTCCTTACCTTCCCTCCACCCCTCGCCTTCCCTCCACCCCTCGCCTTCCCTCCACTCCTTACCTTCCCTCCACCCCTCGCCTCTCCTCCACCCCTCGCCTTCCCTCCACTCCTTACCTTCCCTCCACCCCTCGCCTCCCCTCCACCGCCCATTTCACAAGATCAAAACTTGTCCTTTCCTCGTCCATTCAATCTGGTAGCTCTCTACCCCGCGCGAGGTAGGCCTCCCTTCCTCCCTCCTCACCTAAGACCGGGCTCATTCCCTCTCTCCACATAAGAGATATCCCTTCGCTTTCCCCACAAGAGATGCCTCTCTTCCCTCACAAGGTGGGCCTCCCTTCCCTCACAAGAGAAGCCTCCCTTCCCTCACAAGAGAGGCCTCCCTTCCCTCACAAGGTAGGCCTCCCTTCCCTCACAAGGTAGGCCTCCCTTCCCTCACAAGGTAGGCCGCCCCTCCTCACAAGAGAGGCCTCCCTTCCCTCACAAGGTAGGCCTCCCTTCCCTCACAAGAGAGGCCTCCTTTCCCTCACAAGGTAGGCCTCCCTTCACAAGGTAGGCCTCCCCTCCCTCACAAGGTAGGCCTCCCTTCCTTCACAAGGTAGGCCTCCCTTCCCTCACAAGGTAGGCCTCCCGTCCCTCACAAGAGATGCCTCCCTCCCTTCACAAGGTAGGCCTCCCTTCCTTCACAAGGTAGGCCTCCCTTTCCTCACAAGGTAGGCCTCCCTTCCCTCACAAGGTAGGCCTCCCTTCCCTCACAAGGTAGGCCTCCCGTCCCTGACAAGAGATGCCTCCCTTCCTTCACAAGGTAGGCTTCCCTTCCTTCACAAGGTAGGCCTCCCTTCCCTCACAAGGTAGGCCTCCCGTCCCTCACAAGGTAGGCCTCCCTTCCTTCACAAGGTAGGTCTCCCTTCCCTCACAAGGTAGGCCTTCCTTCCCTCACAAGGTAGGCCTCCCTTCCTTCACAAGGTAGGTCTCCCTTCCCTCACAAGGTAGGCCTCCCTTCCCTCACAAGGTAGGCCTCCCTTCCTTCACAAGGTAGGCCTCCCTTCCCTCACAAGGTAGGCCTCCCTTACTTTAACAAGAGAAGCCTCCTACCTCTTACAAGAGCTGCCTTCCTTCCCTACGCAAGGGCAGCCTCTCTCTCTCCCTCTCCTACACAAGAGCGGCCTCCCTGCCCTACAGAAGAGAAGCCTCCCTCCCTCATCTGGTCTCCCCTCTGGCAGCGTCTGGAGGAGAGTCCTTCACCGTGCGGCTGCAATCATATCTTGTCCCCCTCTCCATCCCTCCACCCACTCCCCCACAGCTGCCCCCCACGTGTGGAGAGGTAGGGAGGAGAGTGGAGGGGGATGGCAAGGGGGCGGAATGGGAAAGAGGGTATGACTCAAGAAATGAGAGAGGAAGAGAGGAAAGGGTTGAGGGAGAGCTGGGACTGTGTCATGTCGTCGCTAGACGGAATGCTGGGAGAGGTTGCCTGAACGGGCGGGTGAGAGTTGGGACAGTTTAGGATCCACCAGGTGGACGAGGAGGAGAGGCAGCTGGCCACACCATCCGTCATGCCCAGTTCTCACAAAGGTCTTTTGAGCCAAGGAGACATTAGGGTCGAGGGTAATGGTTCCCTTTTGTTTTTGATGTGTTGTGGAAAGGTGTACGGTGATTGGCATGTGGGCGCGGTCGCGCTGCTGGAATTGTACGCCGAGAGATGGTGGAGCCTGTGTGTGTAACTTACATTCTTATCAAGTCCGGGAAGGGGGTTCTACAGCCGTGGGGCCCCTCATCTCCTGAACTTTCTGTACTGTCATACAACTTTGTAATGTTTTGTCTGTTGTCATCATTCACAGTTGCATCACTTAGCTTATACCATTCAGTCATTACTCTGATACTGTAAATCATCAGTTGCTGTCACGTTTCTTGCTTTATGTCATATTATGGCCTCTGGTTGTTCCATCTTTGCATGTCAAGGAGGACTGGTCACATTCAACACTGTTACACTGGTACTTGAAGGTGTTCTTAGAGTCTTCTTTTGCTCCTCCTTCTCAGTGTCTCGGCTATTTCATTTTTAAGACCTCTTCTGCTACTTCTTTGTGCTTCTTTAAGCTCGATAACCAAATCGAGATGCTTGTTTTGATTTCAGTTTAATATGCGTTTTGGAAAGCTTGCCGAACATTCACTCGTGCATGTACTTAAATGCAATGTTGGTATTTGCCATCAGACAGTTTGACGCTTTTACAGTTATCCTAAAGTGGTATTTTGGGGACAGATTAGTAAAATGTCGACTCCCAAGTCTTTCTCTCTCACAGATTCCTATAGCTATCAGGCTTGCTTACCAATAACTGTCGAGGCCTTTTTTTTTTTTTTTCAACTATGTCCCATCTTCATTTTTCTGTATCCTCTGTGACTGAATTTCATTGATCATAACTTTAGAGTTTGGCTAAGGTCCTTGGTAAGTTGATGCAGTCTTCGTCTTTCTTTCCCTCTCATGACCTTAGCATCATCACACAACATTTATAGGCGTAAGTCCAGTCCCCTCAGGCAAGTCATTTACATAGCCCAGAGCTTGTGACCCCAACGTACAATTGAAGGTTCCTCTCATACATGTCCTTTGTTTCCTTCCATTAAGATAACTTTCTGTCCATCGGAGAAGTCGCACTCATACTGCATGACGTCCTAAAAACCCAGAATCTTAACCCTTCTCATGTGTGGTAAAGTGTCAGTACTCTTTGACAGTCCTGGAACACAGAGGCCATTTCTCCATCCGGATCGCCTAAAACGGGACTCACTTTTTTATAGAAGTCTTAGAGAATTGCTGTACACACGACCTCTTCCTGAAGTAAGTTATCTTTCATTAAGTAGTTTCTACTTTGTGAGTAATCCTCCATTTGTTTTCTGATTATCTTTCACAGTGTTACAAGGGCCACACTCGTCACAGATGATAGTCTGTACTTGAGCATTCTTTCCCGATCACCGTTTTGAAAGATTCAGGGTCAGCGTTTGCTCTTGTCCACTACCTCCAACACCGCCCTCGTCCTATGATTTTCTAAACAGTATTTCAAGCGGCCTTGTCGAGTGTTTTTGCATCATCCCTCCTCTCTAACCCATGACGCTGGTGTTTGGACTGGTGTGTCTTCCACCGTGAATATACTTTCAAACTTTTCATGCAGTTCCTTGCATACTTTCTGGACTTCTGGAGGTCTTTCCACTGAACCTTTGAACTTGATTAGCCGTTCTTTAGCCGACAACTTACCTCTAAAAAGTTTTTCGAAAAAGGTTTGAATTTTCTCCTACGTTGTCCACAATATTCTATTCAAAACTTTTCTGCTCTTCCTTCCTTATGTGCATATCATCATTCCATTGTCTCTTATACCTTTCAGGTACTGGCTGGCTGCTGTGCTGCCTGTATCTCTTCCGTAGTACACCCAGAAGCTCCTTTGCTTTCACACATCTTTTACTGAACTGTATCTCTCTCACTTTTCTAACTTTCATGATTTATCAGCAAAAGGTGTCCATGATTTACCTCCTAAGACAGTGATCTATTTTTTGGTTATGGAACTTGGTTTCCCAGTTTATGTTCTTCAAGGTACTTATTGTTTAGCTCTGTGTGATGTCCTTGGTTGCATTTCCTCTCTGAGCCTGATTCCCTCCCTCATCTCCATTCCTTTTTCCGTTAACACGTTGTCGTCGAGCTGAACCGTTACATCATATCTGACATGTTCACTTGGCACGATGTGCAGAGGTAGGATCTAACAACGTTAGCATATCATCCCCTCTGATTGTAGCGATATACTGATGAGGGAAACTCTCAGGTATATACTCTTAAGAAGTTGTGTCTCTCTGTGACTCTCTTTTCCCCCATGGAAATCTTTATTCTCTGAGTCGTTTTATTCTAATTGAAATGTTCCATTATAAGATGGTTACCATCTCCAGGGAGTGTATGCCTCCCTGCCTCTTGTTCCATCCTCACTATTATCGTTAAGTAATTGTTATGGTTCACAACAATTCTCTAGAGGACAGTAGATTATCAACCCCAATATCTGAATGGTAATTTGTGTATGTGTGTTGTGTGTGTGTGTTTGTGTAATTGCTATCTGTGTGTTTCAAGGAGGGTTTTACACTCGTGTCGTCTGTCTGTACATTGTCATTTCTCTTAAATGTGTGCGCGCACACACGCACACACACACACACACACACACACACACACACACACACACACACACACACACACACACACACACACACACACACACACACCAGCCTAAGCCTAGTTCCTAGTTACTGATCATCCTCAAGAGGAGGATGAGTAGCTGGAATTGGCTGTGGGCTGCTTGCCGCGCCCAGGACGCTAACTACTGCACCTTATAGGCACGCGCGTGTGTGTGTGTGTGTGTGTGTGTGTGTGTGTGTGTGTTTTACGAGCCACAAGGTTTGGAGAGAGAGAGAGAGAGAGAGAGAGAGAGAGAGAGAGAGAGAGAGAGAGAGAGAGAGAGAGAGATCCCATCCAATAATAGTGAATGGATCATGAGCAGCCATGGAAAGATATTCACATCTGAAATCCACCACTATTTACGCTGGTTACATTCCTATTTAGACCTGTGTATTTTTTTGTTTATCTTTGGTCACAGAATTAATATGAACATGTATGTATACTCCAGTATCTTTTCGTTATGTTTTAACGTATGATCAAAATTCATGTATATGAATATGAAATCGCATGTATGTTGGTGTTGAATTTGGGAAATTTTGAAAAATTTGATGCTGAGCAAGAACTCAGAAAATTCTCAAAAATTAGATGCATGTTAAAATGTTTTGGATGTTTAAGAGAGGTAAATGCATAGAAAAGAAAATGGGGGAACTTAAAGTAACAAATACAAGGCAGAGTGTAGCTTAAGGCAGGTCTTCCGTTATCTGTTTCTCCCATGTTCTCCCATTTACCCTAACAAAGACATAAAAAACGGCTCGTAAGTCATCTAGTTAGGCGGACCCTGAAGAACATGTCCACCGTTTTTTGTTCAAATTCAGTACTTAATTCCTCTACAGGACATAACAGATGAGTTCAGGCATGGATAATTGGAGAATATTTTACTGGATTTCATCCAAGTGGACACAATCATATATATCATCGTTGAATTAGACTCGGTCAGATATTTCCATATATGAGAGATATTGGTCCGTCTTTGCCTTATAATTATTTTTCTTCCTGGCTGTGTGAGTAGATTTGAACCCCCATCTACGGTAAGAGGAGGATTCTCCATGTGGATGGGTCAGTAAACCTGGTATGATCTGGATTGAAATGATTTCCCCCGAGATAGTGGAGGAGCGATGCTATTTTCCCAGAGATACTGGAGGAACGATATTATTTCCTTGGACGTAGTGGAGGAACGATATTATTTCCTTAGAGATAGTGGAGGAACGATATTATTTCCTTGGACGTAGTGGAGGAGTGATATTATTTCCTTAGAGATAGTGGAGGAACGATATTATTTCCTTGGACGTAGTGGAGGAGTGATATTATTTCCTTAGAGATAGTGGAGGAACGATGCCATGTAGTATTACCTTCGTGTGAGTCTTGACTGTACAGTTGTGTTTTAGTCTCGGTAGACGGGAAAATGATCCTTAGTAGTCAAGGACGTATGGCTGTTGTGTTTACTATTCTTACCGCGTCATATTTGAAGTAAGAAAAAATTGTTTTCTGCACCTCACATCTGTCCATCCGTGTCAGTTTGAAAGAGGGTGAAATTTCTGCTTCCGTCTGGTAGAAGTTGTCTTTCATGAGAGTAGACACGGGAACAAGGATATACCCCTCTGGACCTGCAGTGTTTCGTTTACAAATATTCTCAAGACGTGAAAGATATTCTCAGCTTCGTCTCTTCCTGGAAGAGAGACGAGATATCTTCAGTGTTACACGGAAATGCGGAATTCATACCAACTTGCAGAATCTGTTCTGTGAGATTAATGATTTTAAAGAAATTTCTCTTCACCAGCATTGTACTGGTTTCTTATTAGCCGAAACAGGTAGGTTATCTGAGATAATAAAATAATTTCCACCATATCTTTTTTTTATATAAAATTAAACCCAACATTTGTATTTGACACACACACACACACACACACACACACACACACACACACACACACACACACACACACACACAGGAGTTGTCATCTAAACTTCTGAAAGAAGTGCGTTCATCAAAGTTCAATATGCAGGTAGAGTTTAAGACACACAAGTCACCGATAGACTGTTCAGCCATGAGAATAAAATCTGTGACGTCCATATTATGCAGGAATACCTGCAAACCTACCGAACGCATTACCTTAGACAGTTATATCGTTTGAAACTCTCTTAAACGACCGACCACTCCACACCCTCGATCAAAAGTGTACGACCCTTGGAACACGATTTTATGATCGTTAAACAAACGGGCCGCATCTTCCTGTTAGCATTAAAAAGGGTCGTGCTGTAAGAGACGTGTAAGCCAGTTTTACAGATCAAATCATCATTGTGTTACTGGAGCATGATTACTGCCAGGAGAGAATGTTGCCGTGTCGCCGAGGGACCCGTGTTTGAGGAGCGGATGTTTTCCCTTGTATAACGCTGGCCGTAGCTTAATAGTCACTTAGCTGGTAATAGCCGTTAAATCCAGTTACATACATACATCACCGGCCGGTGCTGCTGACCTGGGTGTTAACGCAAGGTGGTGCGCCAATTTCAAGGGTCCGTGTGTGAAGGCGAGCTGGACTGTGAATAATCCATTAAGTCTTTTCATATTGGTTGAATTTACGAGGCAGGAGGTTCATCATGGTGGAGACTTTAGGTCTGGGTAGTATTTTTTTCTAAGTTAATCGAGACGACACGATAGTTTAATGTTCTAATGACAAGGAAGTGGAAAATACGGTGTCAAGGGCTTTCATATTCTTATTTAGAAAGTTTCCTTGTGGTTATGTATATTATATATATAGGCGAGAAAGAATACTTCCCACGTATTCCCTGCGTGTCGTAGAAGGCGACTGAAGGGAGGGAGCGGGGGGCTGGAAATCCTCCCCTCTTGTTTTTGATTTTCCAAAAGAAGGAACAGAGAAGGGGGCCAAGTGAGGACTTCCCACAAAGGCTCAGTCCTCTGTTCTTAACGCTACCTCGCTAGCTCGGGAGATGGCGATTAGTATGAAAAAAAAAAAAAAAATATATATATATATATATATATATATATATATATATATATATATATATATATATATATATATATATCACATAATGATCTGCAACAGCAAGGATTCGAACCCAGCTCATGTGGTAGAGATTCGAATCCTTGCTATGTGTTGTCTGAATGTACATGATCGTTGTACTATATTCGTGCTCATTTATCTCCACGTGTGACGGTAAGTTGGGTAATATAGTTAGCTACTGGTTAACGTGAGTCTGATGGGCATTGATCCTCGGAGATAGCCCGTCACTCATGGACGTGGGTATTCGATTACTAGTAATCCGATAGTCATTTCTCTATTATGGGTTCCAGGTCCTAGTTGGTTGCTTACCGCGCTTCCACACAAGTGGTAGAGGTTCGAATCCTCGCTGTTGGAGGACGTTCCGTGTTCTGTGAAAGTGCGCGTTCATTATGCTATATATATATATATATATATATATATATATATATATATATATATATATATATATATATATATATATATATATATATATATATATATATATATATATATGTATATATAAAGGTGAGTAATGTGAATGTTGAGGGAATAATTGGTATATATGGGGTGTTCAGTGTTGTAAATGGAAATGGTAAAGAGCTTGTAGATTTATATGCTGAAAAAGGACTAGTGATTGGGAATACCTGGTTTAAAAAGCGAGATATACATAAGTATACGTATGTAAGTAGAAGAGATGGCCAGAGAGCGTTATTGGATTACGTGTTAATTGACAGGCGCGCGAAAGAGAGACTTTTGGATGTTAATGTGCTGAGAGGTGCAACTGGAGGGATGTCTGATCATTATCTTGTGGAGGCTAAGGTGAAGATTTGTATGGGTTTTCAGAAAAGAAGAGTGAATGTTGGGGTGAAGAGGGTGGTGAGAGTAAGTGAGCTTGGGAAGGAGACTTGTGTGAGGAAGTACCAGGAGAGACTGAGTGCAGAATGGAAAAAAGTGAGAACAATGGAAGTAAGGGGAGTGGGGGAGGAATGGGATGTATTTAGGGAATCAGTGATGGATTGCGCAAAAGATGCTTGTGGCATGAGAAGAGTGGGAGGTGGGTTGATTAGAAAGGGTAGTGAGTGGTGGGATGAAGAAGTAAGATTATTAGTGAAAGAGAAGAGAGAGGCATTTGGACGATTTTTGCAGGGAAAAAATGCAATTGAGTGGGAGATGTATAAAAGAAAGAGACAGGAGGTCAAGAGAAAGATGCAAGAGGTGAAAAAGAGGGCGAATGAGAGTTGGGGTGAGAGAGTATCATTAAATTTTAGGGAGAATAAAAAGATGTTCTGGAAGGAGGTAAATAAAGTGCGTAAGACAAGAGAGCAAATGGGAACTTCAGTGAAGGGCGCAAATGGGGAGGTGGTAACAAGTAGTGGTGATGTGAGAAGGAGATGGAGTGAGTATTTTGAAGGTTTGTTGAATGTGTTTGATGATAGAGTGGCAGATATAGGGTGTTTTGGTCGAGGTGGTGTGCAAAGTGAGAGGGTTAGGGAAAATGATTTGGTAAACAGAGAAGAGGTAGTAAAAGCTTTGCGGAAGATGAAAGCCGGCAAGGCAGCAGGTTTGGATGGTATTAGCAGTGGAATTTATTAAAAAAGGGGGTGACTGTATTATTGACTGGTTGGTAAGGTTATTTAATGTATGTATGACTCATGGTGAGGTGCCTGAGGATTGGCGGAATGCGTGCATAGTGCCATTGTACAAAGGCAAAGGGGATAAGAGTGAGTGCTCAAATTACAGAGGTATAAGTTTGTTGAGTATTCCTGGTAAATTATATGGGAGGGTATTGATTGAGAGGGTGAAGGCATGTACAGAGCATCAGATTGGGGAAGAGCAGTGTGGTTTCAGAAGTGGTAGAGGATGTGTGGATCAGGTGTTTGCTTTGAAGAATGTATGTGAGAAATACTTAGAAAAGCAAATGGATTTGTATGTAGCATTTATGGATCTGGAGAAGGCATATGATAGAGTTGATAGAGATGCTCTGTGGAAGGTATTAAGAATATATGGTGTGGGAGGCAAGTTGTTAGAAGCAGTGAAAAGTTTTTATCGAGGATGTAAGGCATGTGTACGTGTAGGAAGAGAGGAAAGTGATTGGTTCTCAGTGAATGTAGGTTTGCGGCAGGGGTGTGTGATGTCTCCATGGTTGTTTAATTTGTTTATGGATGGGGTTGTTAGGGAGGTGAATGCAAGAGTTTTGGAAAGAGGGGCAAGTATGAAGTCTGTTGGGGATGAGAGAGCTTGGGAAGTGAGTCAGTTGTTGTTCGCTGATGATACAGCGCTGGTGGCTGATTCATGTGAGAAACTGCAGAAGCTGGTGACTGAGTTTGGTAAAGTGTGTGAAAGAAGAAAGTTAAGAGTAAATGTGAATAAGAGCAAGGTTATTAGGTACAGTAGGGTTGAGGGTCAAGTCAATTGGGAGGTAAGTTTGAATGGAGAAAAACTGGAGGAAGTAAAGTGTTTTAGATATCTGGGAGTGGATCTGGCAGCGGATGGAACCATGGAAGCGGAAGTGGATCATAGGGTGGGGTAGGGGGCGAAAATTCTGGGAGCCTTGAAGAATGTGTGGAAGTCGAGAACATTATCTCGGAAAGCAAAAATGGGTATGTTTGAAGGAATAGTGGTTCCAACAATGTTGTATGGTTGCGAGGCGTGGGCTATGGATAGGGTTGTGCGCAGGAGGATGGATGTGCTGGAAATGAGATGTTTGAGGACAATGTGTGGTGTGAGGTGGTTTGATCGAGTAAGTAACGTAAGGGTAAGAGAGATGTGTGGAAATAAAAAGAGCGTGGTTGAGAGAGCAGAAGAGGGTGTTTTGAAATGGTTTGGGCACATGGAGAGAATGAGTGAGGAAAGATTGACCAAGAGGATATATGTGTCGGAGGTGGAGGGAACGAGGAGAAGTGGGAGACCAAATTAGAGGTGGGAAGATGGAGTGAAAAAGATTTTGTGTGATAGGGGCCTGAACATGCAGGAGGGTGAAAGGAGGGCAAGGAATAGAATGAATTGGATCGATGTGGTATACTGGGGTTGACGTGCTGTCAGTGGATTGAATCAGGGCATGTGAAGCGTCTGGGGTAAACCATGGAAAGCTGTGTAGTTATGTATATTTGCGTGTGTGGACGTATGTATATACATGTGTATGGGCGTGGGTTGGGCCATTTCTTTCGTCTGTTTCCTTGCGCTACCTCGCAAACGCGGGAGACAGCGACAAAGCCAAAAAAATATATATATATATATATATATATATATATATTATTCATGTATTATACTTTCTCGCTGTCTACCGCGTTAGCGAGGTAGCGCAAGGAGACAGACGAAAGAATGGCCCAAACCACCCACATACACATGTATATACATACACGCCCACACACGCACATATACATACATACCTATACATTTCAACGTATACATACATATACATACACAGACATATACACATATACATATTCATACCTGCTGCCTTCATCCATTCTCGTCGCCACCCCGCTGCACATGAAATGGCGCACATAGCCAGCAGATAGCATTTTACCGAACCTAACTGTACAACGCGGAGGTATATGAATACGAATAAAGTGCAAAGGAACGCGCACCTTCATAGCCTAGCGGTAGCATTCCCGCCTGTGGCACAGGGGTCCCGGGTTCGATCCTGGCTGTTGGAGGTTTGTATGTTCTATGAAGGTGCGCGTTCCTATGCACTTTGTTCATATTCATATACCTCCGCGTTGTACAGTTAGGTTCGGTAAAATGCTATCTGCTGGATATGTGCGCCTGTTGGGAAATGACCAGTGTAGACCCCGTTTCTCACCTACGTGAGACGAAGGGTAATTGAGTACATAGTATTCGAATAGTTATTACCTATTAGCCAGGCCTATAGCCTAGCGGTAGCATTCCCGCCTGTGGCACAGGGGTCCCCGGTTCAATCCTGGCTGTTGGAGGTTTGTATGATATATATATATATATATGTTGTGTGTATGCGTAATTACTATTTGTGTGTCACGAGGATAGTTTTACACTTGTGTTGTCCCGTCGCTTAACCTTGTATATATATATATATATATATATATATATATATATACTATGTCTTTAGTGCTATGCGCGCGCACACACACACACACACACAGCCTAAAACGAAGTGTGTGTGTGTGAATATATAAGCAAACCATGAATTACTTAGAGGTTACAAATGACCCGTATGATTGTATAGATAAACATGGTTAAAAGACAAGTGTAACGCCACTAATATAGAGTGTATTCTAACAAGCCCTCGCCTTCCTCGTTGCATCAGAGAACATAAAACCGTAATCACTCGTTTGGTATTACTCTATTTTTCTAGGAACCTTCGTATTGTATAGGGAATATAACAGAATTACGGTGTGGACGGGACGCGCCGGGTCGTAGCTATTGGGCTAATTGGTCGATCATTGAAGTCATTATAGAGGATTCATGCCCAGAGCAGCGCTGAAGTTATTACAGTTTGGAATACAGTTTTATGGAATAGCTTTTGCAATTACGCTCAGCGCATTGATACCGCTAAAACCCAGTGGTCTAGTACGTATGTACGACGGGCTATGACAGACTAGATCTCATCTGGAAGTAATGGTCGGGCAGTAATACAATGGTAACCCACTGGTATCCGTTGAAAATCGTGTACATTGAAATTTTCTTTCAATAAACAATTAATTTTGTTGATATTACGAGACATTGTTTATTCTCTCAGTAAACAGGGTAATTCTCGTCACTACTGCAATAAATAATAATGAGCATTAATACTCACTTAGGTACTAGTTAACGTTTGCTTCATACTAATAACATGTTGATATTCAGGCAGGTTGAACTCTTAAACTGGGATTACCATCGTGTATATATTTTTTGACTTGGTCGCTGTTCCAGGCTTGAGGGAGGTACTGTCAGAACCAGACGATTGAGCGTTCCAGGAGAAATCCTCGCTTGGCTCGTTCTTCTGTTCCTACTTTTAGAAAGTTATAGTGCAGGAAAAGAGGAGTTCCACCCGCTGCTCGCGCTCCTTTTTAGTCCCCTTTTTACCACACGTAGGCCATACGTTGGTAGTAATCGTATTTGCTTAACCTCAGGAATACACACACACACACACACACACACACACACACACACACATACATTCATGATCATGTCCCGCGTTAGCTAGGTAGCACCAGGAACTAACGAAGAAAGGCCATAGTTGTTCATATCCAGTTTCTAGAGGCGATGTGTATTGCACCGAAACCACAGTTCCCTATCCACATCCAGACACCACAGACCTTTCCATGGTTTTCCACGGCCTCTTCACGTGCCCTGGTTCAGTTCTTTGAAAGCTTTTCAACCTCTGTGTACTACATCGTTCCAATTCAATCTGTCCTTCCATCTCCAATTTGGTTTCCCGCTTTCCTTGTTCTCTTCATTTCTGACACATATATCCTCTTTGTCAACCTTTCCTTACGTACATACTATTTGTCAACCATTCCTCATTCATTTTCTCCATTGTCCAAACCATATCAATACACCCTCTTCTGTTTTCTCTCTACCTTACTCTTTTTATTGCCACATATCTCTCGTATCCTTTCATTACTTACTCGATCATACCACCTCACACACTTATTGTCCTCAAACATTTCATTTCCAACTTTTCCACCCTCCTGCGAAAAATAGTGTTTATAGCTCATGCCTCGCATTATACAACATTGCTGAGACTACTGGAACGTCAAACATACCCTTTTTCGCCCTTACAGTTACTGATCCTCCTACACACTTTTTTCAGTGCTTCCAGAACGTTCGCTCCCTCACCCACCTTATGACTTACTTTCGCT
The DNA here is from genome assembly GCF_036320965.1 of Panulirus ornatus. Taxonomy (NCBI): domain Eukaryota; kingdom Metazoa; phylum Arthropoda; class Malacostraca; order Decapoda; family Palinuridae; genus Panulirus; species Panulirus ornatus. The sequence continues at coordinate 44,747,780 of NC_092227.1, forward strand.
TCCGTGTTTAGTTTGCTGCAATGTCCACTTTCAGGTATCTAAAGCACTACTTCCATCAAATTTTCTCCATTCAAAATCACATACTAACCATCCTGTCCCTCTACCCTCTAAACCAATTAACCTTGCGATCATTCATATTTACTCTCAGTTTCCTCCTCTCACACTTCGAGACTCGGTAACCAGCTTTTCCAGTTCCTCCCTCGAATCTGCCACCAATGCTGTGTCATCAGCGAGCAGTAACTAACTTCCCTCCCCATCCCCCACACACTGCATTCTCGCCCCTCTCTCCAAGACTCTTGCATGATGACATCACGCACCCCTTCCGCAGACCAGCCTTCACTTGGAACAACTCACTTTCCTATCTTCCTACTCGCACACAGGCCTTACACATTCGGTAAAAAACTTTTCATATATAGATAGGTAGACAGATAGATGGTGTGCGTGCGTGTGTGCATAGTAATATTGCATTATATTTTCACAACAGATGCTAATGTATTGATATTCAGACATGAGCGTAAATATTACACAAGAGAGTTTTTAGAGCACCATTCTAGTGGTTACACCATTCCTTGAGTAAGGTTGAAATATCCCACTGGGAGCTCTCTCTCTCTCTCTCTCTCTCTCTCTCTCTCTCTCTCTCTCTCTCTCTCTCTCTCTCTCTCTCTCTCTCTCTCTCTCTCTCTCATTGAGACTTCAGTCTCGCCAAAGAACTTCTCACTCCAAAGAGAACTACATTTCCCTGCCCCTGGAAGTAGCGTATCCCTGTGCTGCAGGAGCCTTTAGAGTGGTCGTATGTAAATTACAGACACACACACACACACACACACACACACACACACACACACACACATATATATATATATATGTGTGTGTGTGTGTGTGTGTGTGTGTGAGAGAGAGAGAGAGAGAGAGAGAGAGAGAGAGAGAGAGAGAGAGAGAGAGAGATGAGCATAGATCTTAGCTCGTGATGACATCCAATTTCGTGAGGGACTGTCATTAAAATAAAGTGCGTCGTCAGCGAATGACTTGTTCCATTAGGTTCCTGCCACCGACCCGGGTCGTCTCCAGTTCATATCACTATTGCAGGGGATCCCTTGTGTCCGTGTACATCCCATGGCCAGGGTAGATCATACTTTTCTCACTGTGTAGCCATATTTTTTTGCGTCATTACCGACGATGCTCGATGGTAGATGAAATAGTCTCCTTTGAGTCCCTGCATACCCTCCCTTTACCCTGTTTCACACACACACACACACACACACACACACACACACACACACACACACACACACATACAGTGCCGTGAGTCGCGCCCGGGGTCTTGCTCGCATAGGACCTAAACTTAGGCGCGACAATCGGCCCCCACCCAGCCCAGGTGTTCATCCTCCCATCGGGGCTGGTCGACAGATGAGTTCCTGGGTGTATATATATATATATATATATATATGATAAAAGACATGCGACATACACACATGATTAAGAAAGGGGATAACATTAGGATAAAAGTCTATCCCGCAACACACAAATCTTAATAACACATCTCTGCTTATGCTCTTAAGATCTCAAGAAACACTCTTAAGATAACGTCCTTGTCGAATCACATCCCCTCCCCACCAAGGAGAGACGTTTAATGGTCCAAGGAAATGGTCGGTCTACCCATTAAGAGTGAAGTGGAAGGGGCAGCCCCACCATTAACAAGTGTTTATTTAAAGGCGACGATATCGCGGGGGGAAGGGGTGTGGGGGGTAAGATAGATAAATTCTGATTTTTGCTGTCAGTGGGCGACGTGGATGATATCCTCGTTGGCGGAAAGGAGGACATAGATGAGGAACTCATGGGAAGGACTGAGGCCAAGGGGACGGCAGATGAGACACATACGAGCCATATATTGGACACGCTTAATGACCGAGCTGGCAGTAAGGGATGTGAAGTGTGGCTCGCGAAACACGTGACTTTTATAGAGAGGGACGTTTGTGTGTGTGTGTGTGTGTGTGTCGTGAGATTATGGTGGTGCACAGCCGAGGGAACTGAAAGACGAGGCATTGCTTGAGAAACGTGACGTCATAAGGCGTAATGTAGTGTGTGTGCGCGCGCGCGGGCACACACACACACACACACACACACACACACACACAC